>NC_088400.1:32472250-32557250 GCF_034236695.1 Oncorhynchus nerka
ATGAGATGTAATGTTGTCCTCTGTCCTATAGCACAGGGCCCTGACAGTAGATGTAATGTTGTCCTCCATCCTATAGCACAGGGCCCTGACAGGAGATGTAATGTTGTCCTCCGTCCTATAGCACAGGGCCCTGACAGGAGATGTAATGTTGTCCTCCGTCCTATAGCACAGGGCCCTAACAGGAGATGTAATGTTGTCCTCCGTCCTATAGCACAGGGCCCTACCAGGAGATGTAATGTTGTCCTCCGTCCTATAGCACAGGGCCCTGACAGGAGATGTAATGTTGTCCTCCGTCCTATAGCACAGGGCCCTAACAGGAGATGTAATGTTGTCCTCCGTCCTATAGCACAGGGCCCTAACAGGAGATGTAATGTTGTCCTCCGTCCCATAGCACAGGGCCCAGACAGTAGATGTAATGTTGTCCTCCGTCCTATAGCACAGGGCCCTAACAGGAGATGTAATGTTGTCCTCCGTCCTATAGCACAGGGCCCTAACAGGAGATGTAATGTTGTCCTCCGTCCTATAGCACAGGGCCCTGACAGGAGATGTAATGTTGTCCTCCGTCCTATAGCACAGGGCCCTGACAGGAGATGTAATGTTGTCCTCCGTCCTATAGCACAGGGCCCTGACAGGAGATGTAATGTTGTCCTCCGTCCTATAGCACAGGGCCCTAACATGAGATGTAATGTTGTCCTCCGTCCATTTAGCACAGGGCCCTAACAGGAGATGTAATGTTGTCCTCCGTCCTATAGCACAGGGCCCTAACAGGAGATGTAATGTTGTCCTCCGTCCTATAGCACAGGGCCCTAACATGAGATGTAATGTTGTCCTCCGTCCTATAGCACAGGGCCCTGACAGGAGATGTAATGTTGTCCTTCATCCTATAGCACAGGGCCCTAACAGGAGATGTAATGTTGTCCTCCGTCCTATAGCACAGGGCCCTGACAGTAGATGTAATGTTGTCCTCCGTCCTATAGCACAGGGCCCTGACAGTAGATGTAATGTTGTCCTCCGTCCTATAGCACAGGGCCCTAACAGGAGATGTAATGTTGTCCTCCGTCCTATAGCACAGGGCCCTAACAGGAGATGTAATGTTGTCCTCTGTCCTATAGCACAGGGCCCTAACATGAGAGATGTAATGTTGTCCTCCGTCCCATAGACAGAACATGAGATAATGTTGTCCTCCGTCCTATAGCACAGGGCCCTGACATGAGATGTAATGTTGTCCTCCATCCTATAGCACAGGGCCCTAACAGGAGATGTAATGTTGTCCTCCGTCCTATCCTGATAGCACAGGGCCCTGACAGGAGATGTAATGTTGTCCTCCATCCTATAGCACAGGGCCCTAGACAGGGCAGGAGATGTAATGTTGTCCTCTGTCCTATAGCACAGGGCCCTGACAGGAGATGTAATGTTGTCCTCTGTCCTATAGCACAGGGCCCTAACAGTAGATGTAATGTTGTCCTCCGTCCTATAGCACAGGGCCCTGACAGGAGATGTAATGTTGTCCTCCGTCCCATAGCACAGGGCCCTAACAGGAGATGTAATGTTGTCCTCCGTCCTATAGCACAGGGCCCTAACAGGAGATGTAATGTTGTCCTCCGTCCTATAGCACAGGGCCCTAACAGGAGATGTAATGTTGTCCTCCGTCCTATAGCACAGGGCCCTAACAGGAGATGTAATGTTGTCCTCCGTCCTATAGCACAGGGCCCTGACAGGAGATGTAATGTTGTCCTCCGTCCTATAGCACAGGGCCCTGACAGGAGATGTAATGTTGTCCTCATCCTATAGCACAGGGCCTAACATAGATGTAATGTTGTCCTCCATCCTATAGCACAGGGCCCTCCCTCCATCCTATAGCACAGGGCCCTAACAGGAGATGTAATGTTGTCCTCCATCCTATAGCACAGGGCCCTGACAGGAGATGTAATGTTGTCCTCCGTCCTATAGCACAGGGCCCTATAATGTTGTCCTCTGTCTTACAGGGCCCTGACAGGAGATGTAATGTCCTCCGTCCTATAGCACAGGGCCCTAACAGTAGATGTAATGTTGTCCTCCGTCCTATAGCACAGGGCCCTGACAGGAGATGTAATGTTGTCCTCCGTCCTATAGCACAGGGCCCTAACAGTAGATGTAATGTTGTCCTCCGTCCTATAGCACAGGGCCCTAACATGAGAGATGTAATGTTGTCCTCCGTCCTATAGCACAGGGCCCTAACATGAGATGTAATGTTGTCCTTCATCCTATAGCACAGGGCCCTAACAGGAGATGTAATGTTGTCCTTCATGTAATGTTGTCCTCCGTCCTATAGCACAGGGCCCTGACAGTAGATGTAATGTTGTCCTGTCCTGCACAGGGCCCTAACAGGAGATGTAATGTTGTCCTCCGTCCTATAGCACAGGGCCCTAACAGGAGATGTAATGTTGTCCTCTGTCCTATAGCACAGGGCCCTAACAGGAGATGTAATGTTGTCCTCCGTCCTATAGCACAGGGCCCTAACAGGAGATGTAATGTTGTCCTTCATCCTATAGCACAGGGCCCTAACATGAGATGTAATGTTGTCCTCTGTCCTATAGCACAGGGCCCTGACAGGAGATGTAATGTTGTCCTCTGTCCTATAGCACAGGGCCCTAACAGGAGATGTAATGTTGTCCTCCGTCCTATAGCACAGGGCCCTAACAGGAGATGTAATGTTGTCCTCCGTCCTATAGCACAGGGCCCTGACCTCTGTCCTATAGCACAGGACAGGGAGATGTAATGTTGTCCTCCGTCCTAGATGTAATGTTGTCCTCCGTCCTATAGCACAGGGCCCTAACATGAGATGTAATGTTGTCCTCTGTCCTAGCACAGGGCCCTGACAGGAGATGTAATGTTGTCCTCCATCCTATAGCACAGGGCCCTAACAGTAGATGTAATGTTGTCCTCCGTCCTAGCACAGGGCCCTGACAGGAGATGTAATGTGTAATGTTGTCCTCCGTCCTATAGCACAGGGCCCTAACATGAGATGTAATGTTGTCCTCCGTCCTATAGCACAGAGGCCTCCTATAGCACAGGGCCCTAACATGAGATTTAATGTTGTCCTTCATCCTATAGCACAGGGCCCTAACAGGAGATGTAATGTTGTCCTTCATCCTATAGCACAGGGCCCTGACAGGAGATGTAATGTTGTCCTTCATCCTATAGCACAGGGCCCTAACAGTAGATGTAATGTTGTCCTCCGTCCTATAGCACAGGGCCCTGACAGTAGATGTAATGTTGTCCTCTGTCCTATAGCACAGGGCCCTAACAGGAGATGTAATGTTGTCCTCCGTCCTATAGCACAGGGCCCTAACAGGAGATGTAATGTTGTCCTCTGTCCTATAGCACAGGGCCCTAACAGGAGATGTAATGTTGTCCTCCGTCCTATAGCACAGGGCCCTGACAGGAGATGTAATGTTGTCCTCCGTCCTATAGCACAGGGCCCTAACAGGAGATGTAATGTTGTCCTCTGTCTTAAAGCACAGGGCCCAGACAGGAGATGTTGTGTTGTCCTCCGTCCTATAGCACAGGGCCCTAACATGAGATGTAATGTTGTCCTCTGTCCTATAGCACAGGGCCCTGACAGGAGATGTAATGTTGTCCTCTGTCCTATAGCACAGGGCCCTAACAGTAGATGTAATGTTGTCCTCCGTCCTATAGCACAGGGCCCTGACAGGAGATGTAATGTTGTCCTCCGTCCTATAGCACAGGGCCCTAACAGTAGATGTAATGTTGTCCTCCGTCCTATAGCACAGGGCCCTAACATGAGATGTAATGTTGTCCTCCGTCCTATAGCACAGGGCCCTAACATGAGATGTACTGTTGTCCTTCATCCTATAGCACAGGGCCCTAACAGGAGATGTAATGTTGTCCTTCATCCTATAGCACAGGGCCCTGACAGGAGATGTAATGTTGTCCTTCATCCTATAGCACAGGGCCCTAACAGGAGATGTAATGTTGTCCTCCGTCCTATAGCACAGGGCCCTGACAGTAGATGTAATGTTGTCCTCTGTCCTATAGCACAGGGCCCTAACAGGAGATGTAATGTTGTCCTCCGTCCTATAGCACAGGGCCCTAACAGTAGATGTAATGTTGTCCTCTGTCCTATAGCACTGGGCCCTAACAGGAGATGTAATGTTGTCCTCCGTCCTATAGCACAGGGCCCTAACAGGAGATGTAATGTTGTCCTTCGTCCTATAGCACAGGGCCCTGACAGGAGATGTAATGTTGTCCTCTGTCCTATAGCACAGGGCCCTAACAGGAGATGTAATGTTGTCCTCCGTCCTATAGCACAGGGCCCTAACAGGAGATGTAATGTTGTCCTTCATCCTATAGCACAGGGCCCTAACATGAGATGTAATGTTGTCCTCTGTCCTATAGCACAGGGCCCTGACAGGAGATGTAATGTTGTCCTCTGTCCTATAGCACAGGGCCCTAACAGTAGATGTAATGTTGTCCTCCGTCCTATAGCACAGGGCCCTGACAGGAGATGTAATGTTGTCCTCCGTCCCATAGCACAGGGCCCTAACAGGAGATGTAATGTTGTCCTCTGTCCTATAGCACAGGGCCCTAACAGGAGATGTAATGTTGTCCTCCGTCCTATAGCACAGGGCCCTGACAGGAGATGTAATGTTGTCCTCCGTCCTATAGCACAGGGCCCTAACAGGAGATGTAATGTTGTCCTCTGTCTTAAAGCACAGGGCCCAGACAGGAGATGTTGTGTTGTCCTCCGTCCTATAGCACAGGGCCCTAACATGAGATGTAATGTTGTCCTCTGTCCTATAGCACAGGGCCCTGACAGGAGATGTAATGTTGTCCTCTGTCCTATAGCACAGGGCCCTAACAGTAGATGTAATGTTGTCCTCCGTCCTATAGCACAGGGCCCTGACAGGAGATGTAATGTTGTCCTCCGTCCTATAGCACAGGGCCTAACAGTAGATGTAATGTTGTCCTCCGTCCTATAGCACAGGGCCCTAACATGAGATGTAATGTTGTCCTCCGTCCTATAGCACAGGGCCTAACATGAGATGTACTGTTGTCCTTCATCCTATAGCACAGGGCCCTAACAGGAGATGTAATGTTGTCCTTCATCCTATAGCACAGGGCCCTGACAGGAGATGTAATGTTGTCCTTCATCCTATAGCACAGGGCCCTAACAGGAGATGTAATGTTGTCCTCCGTCCTATACCACAGGGCCCTGACAGTAGATGTAATGTTGTCCTCTGTCCTATAGCACAGGGCCCTAACAGGAGATGTAATGTTGTCCTCCGTCCTATAGCACAGGGCCCTAACAGTAGATGTAATGTTGTCCTCTGTCCTATAGCACTGGGCCCTAACAGGAGATGTAATGTTGTCCTCCGTCCTATAGCACAGGGCCCTAACAGGAGATGTAATGTTGTCCTTCGTCCTATAGCACAGGGCCCTGACAGGAGATGTAATGTTGTCCTCTGTCCTATAGAGAACAGGAGATGTAATGTTGTCCTCCGTCCTATAGCACAGGGCCCTAACAGGAGATGTAATGTTGTCCTTCATCCTATAGCACAGGGCCCTAACATGAGATGTAATGTTGTCCTCTGTCCTATAGCACAGGGCCCTGACAGGAGATGTAATGTTGTCCTCTGTCCTATAGCACAGGGCCCTAACAGTAGATGTAATGTTGTCCTCCGTCCTATAGCACAGGGCCCTGACAGGAGATGTAATGTTGTCCTCCGTCCCATAGCACAGGGCCCTAACATGAGATGTAATGTTGTCCTCCGTCCTATAGCACAGGGCCCTAACAGGAGATGTAATGTTGTCCTCCGTCCCATAGCACAGGGCCCTAACATGAGATGTAATGTTGTCCTCTGTCCTATAGCACAGGGCCCTGACAGGAGATGTAATGTTGTCCTCCGTCCTATAGCACAGGGCCCTAACATGAGATGTAATGTTGTCCTCCGTCCTATAGCACAGGGCCCTAACATGAGATGTAATGTTGTCCTCTGTCCTATAGCACAGGGCCCTGACAGGAGATGTAATGTTGTCCTCTGTCCTATAGCACAGGGCCCTAACAGTAGATGTAATGTTGTCCTCCGTCCTATAGCACAGGGCCCTGACAGGAGATGTAATGTTGTCCTCCGTCCTATAGCACAGGGCCCTAACAGTAGATGTAATGTTGTCCTCCGTCCTATAGCACAGGGCCCTAACATGAGATGTAATGTTGTCCTCCGTCCTATAGCACAGGGCCCTAACATGAGATTTAATGTTGTCCTTCATCCTATAGCACAGGGCCCTAACAGGAGATGTAATGTTGTCCTTCATCCTATAGCACAGGGCCCTGACAGGAGATGTAATGTTGTCCTTCATCCTATAGCACAGGGCCCTAACAGTAGATGTAATGTTGTCCTCCGTCCTATAGCACAGGGCCCTGACAGTAGATGTAATGTTGTCCTCTGTCCTATAGCACAGGGCCCTAACAGGAGATGTAATGTTGTCCTCCGTCCTATAGCACAGGGCCCTAACAGGAGATGTAATGTTGTCCTCTGTCCTATAGCACAGGGCCCTAACAGGAGATGTAATGTTGTCCTCCGTCCTATAGCACAGGGCCCTGACAGGAGATGTAATGTTGTCCTCCGTCCTATAGCACAGGGCCCTAACAGGAGATGTAATGTTGTCCTCTGTCTTAAAGCACAGGGCCCAGACAGGAGATGTTGTGTTGTCCTCCGTCCTATAGCACAGGGCCCTAACATGAGATGTAATGTTGTCCTCTGTCCTATAGCACAGGGCCCTGACAGGAGATGTAATGTTGTCCTCTGTCCTATAGCACAGGGCCCTAACAGTAGATGTAATGTTGTCCTCCGTCCTATAGCACAGGGCCCTGACAGGAGATGTAATGTTGTCCTCCGTCCTATAGCACAGGGCCCTAACAGTAGATGTAATGTTGTCCTCCGTCCTATAGCACAGGGCCCTAACATGAGATGTAATGTTGTCCTCCGTCCTATAGCACAGGGCCCTAACATGAGATGTACTGTTGTCCTTCATCCTATAGCACAGGGCCCTAACAGGAGATGTAATGTTGTCCTTCATCCTATAGCACAGGGCCCTGACAGGAGATGTAATGTTGTCCTTCATCCTATAGCACAGGGCCCTAACAGGAGATGTAATGTTGTCCTCCGTCCTATAGCACAGGGCCCTGACAGTAGATGTAATGTTGTCCTCTGTCCTATAGCACAGGGCCCTAACAGGAGATGTAATGTTGTCCTCCGTCCTATAGCACAGGGCCCTAACAGTAGATGTAATGTTGTCCTCTGTCCTATAGCACTGGGCCCTAACAGGAGATGTAATGTTGTCCTCCGTCCTATAGCACAGGGCCCTAACAGGAGATGTAATGTTGTCCTTCGTCCTATAGCACAGGGCCCTGACAGGAGATGTAATGTTGTCCTCTGTCCTATAGCACAGGGCCCTAACAGGAGATGTAATGTTGTCCTCCGTCCTATAGCACAGGGCCCTAACAGGAGATGTAATGTTGTCCTCTGTCTTAAAGCACAGGGCCCAGACAGGAGATGTTGTGTTGTCCTCCGTCCTATAGCACAGGGCCCTAACAGTAGATGTAATGTTGTCCTCCGTCCTATAGCACAGGGCCCTAACAGGAGATGTAATGTTGTGTTCCGTCCTATAGCACAGGGCCCTAACAGGAGATGTAATGTTGTCCTCCGTCCTATAGCACAGGGCCCTGACAGCTGATGTAATGTTGTCCTCCGTCCTATAGCACAGGGCCCTAACAGGAGATGTAATGTTGTCCTCCGTCCTATAGCACAGGGCCCTGACAGGAGATGTAATGTTGTCCTCCGTCCTATAGCACAGGGCCCTAACAGGAGATGTAATGTTGTCCTCCGTCCTATAGCACAGGGCCCTAACAGGAGATGTAATGTTGTCCTCCGTCCTATAGCACAGGGCCCAGACAGTAGATGTAATGTTGTCCTCCGTCCTATAGGTGGCCATCCCTCTGGAGGAGATGCACAGGATCCACCTGCGCTTCATGTTCAGACACCGCTCCTCTCAGGAGTGTGAGTACACCCAACTCTGCCCTCATCCTTACCTTCTTTATCACTGAGCTGAAAGGGTTGGAAGTTTGAAAGCAATGTGACAGGGAGGAAGCCATTGCTTTCATCTACTAAATGAATTATCTTAATTCTCTCTCTCTTTCGCTCTCTCTCTGTGTAGCTAAGGATAAGAGTGAGAAGAACTTTGCCATGGCGTTTGTTCGCCTGATGAAGGAAGATGGAACCGTGCTGAAGGACGGGCTTCATGACCTGGTGGTCTTCAAGGTCAGAACTGAATCAACTCCGATTCACACAGCTACAAAACGAACAAATTAACGTTATAAATGAACCAGTACAGATTCAGAGTTAAATGAACTGAATAATTGAATTACGTCAGAGTCACAGCCAAATCGCCAAGGACACTGAATTATTAAAGTTTCACAACCGACTGAACAGGCTAACTGAATAATTATAGATTCACTGCCAAATGAAGTGGAATTATTGATTAAGTGCTAAAAGGAATGAAGATGAATTACTGTTGATTCACTCCCAAACTAAACCCTCTCTAAACTCTCTCTCCCCCCTCTCTCTCCTCTTTCTCCCCCCTCTCTCTCTATCACCTCACCCCCTCTCTCTCTCTCTCTCCTCTTTCTCCCCCCCTCTCTCTTACCGCACTCTCTCTCTCTCCCATCTTTCTCTCTTACGCTCTCTCTCTCTATAACCCCACCCTCTCGCTCCTCTTTCTCTCTCCTCACACCCTCTCTCTCTTCCCACCCTCTCTGTCTCTCTCCTTCTCTCTACAGGGGGAGAGTAAGCGTATGGAGGATGTGAACTCGTACCTGTCCCTACCCTCTACGCGTTATGTGGACGTTCACAAGACGGGGACACTGAGCCGCAGCACCAGCAGTGTAGGAGGCCTGTCTGTCAGCTCCAGAGACAGCTTCACCATCTCAACCCTCGTCTGCTCCACCAAGCTCACTCAAAACGGTGTGTGTGTGTGTGGTCTCAGAACAGACAGAGTATGTCGTAGTTTTGTCATACACACAAACGCACACATGCACTTCCCCCATACACAGCCAGGGCCCTGGCATGGCATACCGGTGCTGTGGAACAGCTGTTGCTGAAGAAGCCAGTTCATCATTGTAATGATAACTGTGCTGCCGTGTTAATCACCAGTCCAGATATAACACACACACGCACACGCACACGCACACACGCACGCGCACGCGCACGCGCACACGCACACACACACACACACACACACACACACACACACACACACACACACACACACACACACACACACACACAAGAGCAGCTGTCCGGATGAGGGATATGATCCATCTCTACCTGGACCTGTACGCCCAGTCAACAGATGGACAGCAGGCAGGCAGGTTCACTACTGAGGAAGACATTACTGAACACTAACACCTGTACAGGGGCTTCAGTGGTCTACACTACGTAGGGAGCTTACCATGGTCTATGTCATACAGAAGGGAGCGTATGTTGTTTTTTGTGTGTTTCTAATTGGGCAGGGGAAAGTAACCGTGAATGGGGCGATGTGTACATTCCCTCTCACTGCCAAATACCCATTTCCACATGGACTAAATCTGGTGCTTGAATTGAATTCCTAGTTCATTTCCATTGTATTGGCCAAGGCTTAAACAGGGCTTCTCCAAAAACTCTGGCCCCTCAACAAGCCCCCTCAAACCCCCAGGGTGGGGCCAAGTCATGTGGGCTTTCAAAGGAAGTATGGATGGATGGATGAATGGATTGATATATGGTTTGGTGGACGGAAGGATGGATTGATATGTGGTTTGGTGGATGGATGGATGGATGGATGGATGGATTTGTGGATGGATGGATATGTGGATTAATTGATTAATGGATGGATATGTGGATTGATGGATGGATGGACATGTGGATTGATGGATTGATAGATTGGTGGATGGATATGTGGTTTGATGGATGGATGGATGGATGGATGGATGGATGGATGGATGGATGGATGGATGGATGGATGGATGGATGGATGGATGGATGGATGGATGGATGGATGGATTGATGGATGGATGGATGGATGGATGGATGGATGGATGGATTGATTGATATGTGGTTTGATGGATGGGATGGATGGATGGACATGTGGTTTGATGGATGGATTGATAGATTGGTGGATGGATGGATGGATATGTGGATTAATTGATTAATGGATGGATAATTGGATTGATGGATGGATTGATTGATTGATATGTGCTTTGATGGATGGGTGGATGGATGGACATGTGGATTCATGGATGGATATGTGGATTGATGGATGGATGGATGGATGGATGGATTGATTGATATGTGGTTTGATGGATGGGATGGATGGATGGACATGTGGATTGATGGACATGTGGATTGATGGATGGATTGATAGATTGGTGGATGGATATGTGGATTGATGGATTTGTGGATGTATGGATATGTGCTTTGATTTATTGATGGATGGATAGATTGATGGATGGCTTTGTTCTCTTATAATATCCACCTGGCACATCCAGAGGAGGCCAGACCACCCCTCATAACCTGGTTCCTCTCTAGGTTTCTTCCTAGGTTCCTGCCTTTCTTGGGAGTTTTTCCTAGCCATCGTGTTTCTCCATCTGCATTGCTTGCTGTTTGTGGTTTTAGGCTGGGTTTCTGTACTGCACTTTGATTGATTCAATTTGCTTGATTGATGGATGGATATGTGGATTGATGTATGGATGAATGGATAGATGGATGATGGATGGATGAATGGATGGATATGTAGATTGATGGATTGATGGATGGATGGACATATAGATTGATGGATAGGTGTGTGGTATGATGGATGGATTGATGGATAGATGGATGGATCAATGGAAGGGTATGTGGATTGATGGATGGATAAGTGGGTGGATGGATGGATGGATTGATATGTGATTTGATTGATGGATGGATGGATTGATACGTGGTTTGGTGGATGGATGGTTGGATGGATGAATGAATGGATGGATTGATATGTGGTTTGATGGATGGATGGATGGATGGATATGTGGATTAATTGATTCATGGATGGATATGTGGATTGATAGATTGGTGGATGGATGGACATGTGGTTTGATGGATTGATAGACATGGATTAATGGATGGATTGATAGATTGGTGGATGGATGGTTGGATATGTCGTTTGATGGATGGATGAATGGATGAATGGATTTTTTGTGGTTTGATGGATGGATGGATATGTGGTTTGGTGGATGGATTGATAGTTGGAAGGATGGATATGTGGATTGATGAATTGATGGATTGATGGATGGATATGTGGATTGATGGATGAATGGATGGATGGATTAATGGATGGGTATGTGAATGGATGGATGTATGGATATGTGGATGGATGGATATGTGGATGTATGGATTGATGGATGGCTTTGTTCTCTTATAATATCCACCTGGCACATCAAGAGGAGGGCAGACCACCCCTCATAACCTGGTTCCTCTCTAGGTTTCTTCCTAGATTCCTGCCTTTCTTGGGAGTTTTTCCAAGCCATCTTGTTTCTACATCTGCATTGCTTGCTGTTTGTGGTTTTAGGCGGGGTTTCTGTATTGCACTTTGATTGATTCAATTTGATTGATGGATGGATGGGTATGTGGATTGATGGATGGATATGTGGATTGATGGATATATGGATAGATTGATGGATGGATATGTGGATGGATGGATGGATGGATGGATATGTGGATTGATGTGTGGTATGATGGATGGATGGATGGATTGATGGATGGATGGATGGATGGATGGATGGATGGATGGATGGATGGATGGATGGATGGATGGATGGATGCACATGTGGATTGATGGATGGATGTGTGTTATGGTGGATGGATGGATGGATAGATGGATGATGGATGGATGGATATGTGGATTGATGGATGGATTGATATATATGTGGATTAAAGAATGGATAGATTTGTGGCTTGATGGATTGTTGTCTTTCTCCTTCTCAGTGGGCTTGCTGGGTCTACTGAAATGGAGGACTCGTCCTGAGCTCCTCAAAGAAAACCTGGAGAAACTCAAGATCATTGACGGAGAGGAAGTGGTCAAGGTGTGTGTGTGTACTGCGTGTGTGTGTGTGTGTGTCTGTCTACTGTGTGTGTGTGTAATCTAATGGCCTCTCTTCCCCTCCTAGTTTCTCCAGGACACTCTGGATGCTCTGTTCACCATCATGATGGAACATTCCCAGACTGACGACTACGACATCCTAGTGTTCGACGCCCTGGTGAGTGAGTGAGTGTGTGTGGGTGTTCATGTCTCTCACTTATATTCTCTGTCACTCTTGTACCTGCTCTGTTCTCTGTCAGTCAGTTTCTGCATGTGGCTGTCTCTCGATCTCTATCCATAAGCCTCTGTTATTCTCACTCTGAATAAACATCTCTGTATGTCTGTCTGTTGCTTGTTTGTGTGTCTTTGTACCAATGAGGCCAGCTCTCTCACCATATCAAATACAACTGTTATCCCTTCCTCTCCTCCCCTCTCTCTCTCTACCTCTCTCTCCCCCTCTCGCTCTCTCTACTACTCTCTCTCTACCTCTCTCTCGCTCTCTCTACCTCTCGCTCTCTCTGTCTCAGATATACATCATTGGTCTGATAGCAGACAGGAAGTTCCAGCATTTTAACACGGTGTTGGAGGCCTACATCAAACAACACTTCAGCGCCACGCTGGCCTACAAGTCAGTACTACTTCCGGTGTCCAACCCCTCCTCGTCCGCTGTCCAACCCCTCCTCTTCTCACTGTCTCACTGTCTTATTGTCTTAGAAGCAGCCTGATGAAGACTTTAATGCCATCATTGTAATAATAATGTATTGCATTTCCAATTTCCTTGGAAATGCCATCACTTTCACATTGCTAGTAAGACGGTGTAGTTAAAGCAGTAAGCTGTATTGATAATGACTCAACATGTCAGACTCATAATGACATTTCCACAGGAGATGATGAACACATTGATTTTAAACTGTTGAATGACGTGTGTCATCATTAGCATTATGATGACAGATGATGTAGGCCTCATGATAGTGCTGGTTTCAGGTAGGGTATGGTATGTTTACATGCACACTAATAATTCAATTTTAAACTGATTATGGCAGTAGGCTGAGTACGGCAATAGTCATGTAAACACTTTACTCTGCTTATCTTAATCGGTGTAAATTCAAAATCAAGGTAAGCATACGCCAATTAAAACATTTATTTATGAGCAATCTTTATAATTGTTAGGACATGTAAACAGGCTGAATCAGAGTTCCAGTTGTATAATTGATCTGCACATGTGGCAACACCAGCAGCACAAGCCTCCCTCTTTAGCGCGAGTGAAGGATTATTAGGGAGATTGCGTATTCACAATAATCGTATTCTAAAATGGATAAAATATAAATATTTTTTAAATCTCAGCAATCTACACACAATGCCCCATAATGACAAAGCAAAAACTGGTTTTTAGACAAATTCTAAAACAGAAATACCTTATTTAAAATTGAGCTCAGGTGCATTCTGTTTCCATTGATCATCCTTGAGATGTTTCTACAACTTGATTGGAGTCCACCTGTGGTAAATTCAAATGATTGGACATGATTTGCAAAGGCACACACCTGTCTATATAAGGTCCCACGTTTGACAGTGCATGTCAGAGCAAAAACCAGGCCATGAGGTCGAAGTAATTGTCCATAGAGCCCTGAGCCATGATTGTGTCGAGACACAGATCTCGAGAAGGGTACCAAAAAATGTCTGCAGCATTGAAGGTCCCCGAGAACACAATGGCCTACATCATTTTTAAATGGAAGAAGTTTGGAACCACAAAGACTCTTCCTAGAGCAATCGGGGGAGAAGGGCCAAGGTCAGGGAGGTGACCAAGAATATGATGGTCACACTGACAGAGCTCCAGAGTTCCTCTGTGGAGATGGGAGAACCTTCTAGAAGGACAACCATCTCTGCAGCACTCCACCAATCAGGCCTCTATGGTAGAGTGGCCAGATGGGAGCCACTCCTCAGTAAAAGGCACATGAAAGCCCGCTTGGAGTTTGCCAAAAGGCACCTAAAGTCTCTCAGACCATGAGAAACAAGATTCTTTGGTCTGATGAAACCAAGATTGAACTATTAGGCCTGAATGCCAAGTGTCACGTCTTGAGAAACCAGGCACCGTCCCTATGGTGAAGCTTGGTGGTGGCAGCATCATGCTATCGGGATGTTTTACAGCGGCAGGGACTGAAGGATCAAGGCAAAGATGAAGGTAGAAAAGTACAGAGAGATCCTTGATGAAAATGTGCTCCAGAGCACTCAGGATCTCAGACTGGGTTTACCTTCTACCAGGACAACGGCCCTAAGCACACAGCCAAGACAACGCAGGTGTGGCTTCGGGACAAGTCTTTGAATATCCTTGAGTGGCCCACCCGGAGCCCGGACTTGAATTAGATCGAACATCTCTGGAGAGACCTGGAAATAGCTGTGCAGAAACGCTCCCAATTTAACCTGACAGAGCTTAAGAGGATCTGCAGAGAACAATGGGAGTAACTCCTGTAGCCTCATACCCAAGAAGACTCAATGCTGTAATCGTTGCCAAAGGTGCTTCAACAAAGTACTGAGTAAAGGGTCTGAACACTTATGTTATTTCAGATTAGTTATGTTATTTTAAAAAAAAAATTGTGTTGCATTAATGGGTATTGTGTGTATATTGATGTGGGGAAACTATTTAATATGTTTTAGAATAAGACTAACAAAAAAATAAAATGAGGAAAAAGTCAAGGGGTCTGAATACTTTCTGAAGGGACTGTATACAAAAGTATGTGGACACCTCTTCAAACTAGTGGATTCGGCTATTTCAGCCACACCTGTTGCTGACAGGTATGTAAAATGGAGCACACAGCCATGCAATTTCCATAGACAAACATTGGCAGTAGAATGGCCTTAGTGAAGAGCTCAGTGACTTTCAATGCAGCACCGTCATAGGATGCCACCTTTACAACAAGTTAGTTAGTCAAATCTCTGCCCTGCTAGAGCTGCCCAGGTCAACTGTAAGTGCTGTTATTGTGAAGTGTAAACGTCAAGGAGCAACAACGGCTCAGCCGCGTAGTGGGAGACCACACAAGCTCACAGAACGCGTAGCGCGTAAAAATTGTCTGTCCTCAGTTGCTACACTCACTACTGAGTTCCAAACTGCCTCTGGAAGCATCTTTAGCACAAGATCTGTTCGTTGGGAGCTTCATGAAATGGGTTTCCATGGCAGAGCAGCCGCACACATAACTAAGACAACCATGCGCAATGCCAAGCGTTGGCAGGAGTGGTGTAAATCTCACTGCCATTGGACTCTGGAGCAATGATGGAGTGATGAATCACACTTTACCATCTGCCAGTCCGACGGACGAATCTGGGTTTGGCGGAGAACTATACCTGGGAAATCTTCACGCTACAGCATACAATGACATTCTGAACGATTCTGTGCTTTCAACTTTGTGACAACAGTTTGAGGAAGGCCCTTTTCTGTTTCAGCATGACAATGCCCCCGTGGACAAAGCGAGTTACATACAGAAATGGATTGTTGAGATCGGTGTGGAAGAACTTGACTGGCCTGCACAGAGCCCTGACCTCAACCCCATCAAACACATTTGGGACGAATTGGAATACCGACTGCGAGCCAGGCCTAAACACCCAACATCAGTGCCCAACCTCACTAATGTCCTTTGGGCTGGAATGGAAGCAAGTCCCCGCAGAAATGTTCCAACATCTAGTGGAAAGCCTTCCCAGAAGAGTGGAGGCTGTTATTGCAGCAAAGTGGGGACCAACTCCATATTAATGGCCATGATTTTGGAATGAGATGTTCGACGAGCAGGTGTCCACATAATTTTGGCCATGTAGTGTATCTGTCTTGATCCTGTGTGTAACATGCTGACCAGACCACTCGCATGTGTGTCCACATGTTGATTTTGTCCACCCACCACAGATAGGATCAGGACACGCAGATTGAAATATCAAAACTAACTCTGAACCAACTATATTAATTTGGGGACGGGTCGAAAAGCAAACATTTATGCCAATTTAGCTAGCTAACTTGCTATTGCTACCTAATTTGTCCTGGGATATAAAAGTTGAGTTGTTATTTTACCTGAAATGCACAAGGTCCTCTACTCAGGACAATTAATCCATACATAAAACGGTCAACCGAATCGCTGGCAACCAACTTTAAGGTGCATTAACTCCACCATCTGGAGTGTGGACCTCAGTTCATCTTTCAATCACCAACATGGGAATATGCTCCTAAAAACCAATGAGGAGATGGGAGAGTCGGGACTTGCAGCGCGTCAAGTCTCACAAAAAGAACCAAGTTCTATTTTAGCGCTTGGCTATGTAGTCGCGAGCGAGCAGTGTGGGTGAATGATTGAATAGCATTTAAAATCATCAAAAAAAGTAGTCCTCTCATTGTCAACTGCTTTTATTTTCAGCAAACTTAACTTCCGGTGAAACTGGAGGGCGCGTAATTAAAATAAATAATCATAAAAATGATGGATATCAAACATTTACAGTTGAAATCGGAAGTTTACATACATCTTAGCAAAATACATTTAAACTGTTTTTCACAATTCCTGACATTTAATCCTAAACAAAATTCCCTGTTTTAGGTCAGTTGGGATCACCACTTTATTTAAAGAATGTTAAATGTCAGAATAATAGTAGAGAGAATGATTTATTTCAGCTTTTCTTTCTTTCATCACATTCCCAGTGGGTCAGAAGTTTACATACACTCAATTAGTATTTGGTAGCACTGCCTTTAAATTGTTTAATTTGGGTCAAATGTTTCGGGTAGCCTTCCACAAGCTTCCCACAATAAGTTGGGTAAATTTTGGCCCATTCTTCCTGACAGAGTTGGTGTAACTGAGTCAGGTTTGTAGGCCTCCAACAGGTCCTGGACGTGCTCAATGGGATTGAGATCCGGGCTCTTCGTTGGCCATGGCAGAACACTGACATTCCTGTCTTGCTGGAAATCACGCAAAGAACGAGCAGTATGGCTGGTGGCATTGTAATGCTGGAGGGTCATGTCAGGATGAGCCTGCAGGAAGGGTACCACATGACGGAGGAGGATGTCTTCCCTGTAATGCACAGTGCTGAGATTGCCTGCAATGACAACAAGCTCAGTCCAATGATGATGTGACACACCGCCCCAGACCATGACGGACCCTCCACCTCCAAATCGTTCCTGCTCCAGAGTACATCCAGAGTACAGGCCTCGGTGTAATGCTTATTCCTTCAATGATAAACGCGAATCCGACCACACCCCTGGTGAGAGAAAACCGCGACTCGTCAGTGAAGAGCACTTTTTGCCAGTCCTGTCTGCCTTACAACAGGCCTACAAGCCATCAGTCCAGCCTCTCTCAGCCTATTGCGGACAGTCTGAGCACTGATGGAGGGATTGTACGTTCCTGGTGTAACTCGGGCAGTTGTTGTTGCCATCCTGTACCTGTCCCGCAGGTGTGATGTTCGGATGTACCGATCCTGTGCAGGTGTTGTTACACGTGGTCTGCCACCGCGAGGACAACCAACTGTCCATCCTGTCTCCCTGTAGGGCTGTCTTAGGCATCTCACAGTACAGACATTGCAATTTATTGCCTTGGCCACATCTGCAGTCCTCATGTCTCCTTGCAGCATGCCTAAGTCACGTTCACGCAGATGAGCAGGGACCCTGGGCATCTTTCTTTTGATGTTTTTCAGAGTCAGTAGAAAGGCCTCTTTAGTGTCCTAAGTTTTCATAACTGTGACCTTAATTGCCTATCCTCTGTAAGCTGTTAGTGTCTTAACGACCGTTACACAGGTGCATGTCCATTAATTGTTTATGGCTCATTGAACAAGCATGGGAAACTGTTTTTAAACCCTTTACAATAAAGAATTGTGAAGTTGTTTGGATTTTCATGAATCATCTCTGAAAGACAGGGTCCTGAAAAAGGGACATTTCTTTTTTTGCTGAGTTTATGTGTAAATGTATTTTGCAGCGCTCGTGCATGTGACCCGAGTGGTATGGTCAGTATATAATGCATGAATCAGCCACCAGGTGCCAGTGTGAATACTGTGTGCCTGAGGGCTGCAGTAGAAGTCTATGGGCTGAGAAACCAGCATAAGGTGGATTACTTGACCTTCGCACTTTACTGAAGGCTGGCCAGAATAATCAAACTGGGCTCACTGAGTCTTAGCTCTAAAATACCCAATGCTACTCTCTAGTCTCTCTCTTTCTCACTTTATCCATCTCTCTCCTCTTTCTGCCCCCTCCCCTCCAATAAAATGGAGGATCCTCCTATGTGTCAACTCACCGACTTCCCCAGTTCTAGCCATGTCGTTATAGATTTTTCCTGATGTTACATTTAACGTTTAGGACTCAGACAGCCTCTAAACAGCATCCTCAGATTGTGTTGCACTTTAGTAATAGTCTTATCCTCCGTAATAACTGTTATTGTTTAAGAGGATTGGATTGATTTAATCCAGTTAGCCAACAAGCCCAAGGCCATTCCTGGGAACAGTATGGTATATAAGCATAGTCCTAGTGTGCTGTGGTGTGTGTGTTTGAAAAATGTAATTAGCAGTTCTGAAATGAAGATTTTCCCACTCCCACTCCCCTCCCTCTCCCATCTCCCTCTCCTCCCCAGGAAGTTGATGTCGGTGTTGAAGAGGTATCTGGATGTGTCCAGTCGAGGGGAGCAGTGTGAGAACTACCTACGTACCCTCAAAGCCCTGGAGTACATCTTCAAGTTCATTGTCCGCTCACGCATGCTTTACTCTCAGTAAGTGTGTGTGTGTGTATGCCTCCTTCTCCCCATCTAACACTTACAAGCATATACAGATGTATGCGCGCATACACACACTCACGCATGTACACACTCGTTTACGGGCTTGTACACCCCCCTTCCCCACCCCTCCCACACACGCAGGGATAGTGTCATTGTATTACCGAGCTAATTCCCAGAGACAGCTTGCTCTGAAAGACGCTGATTGCAGCACTAATGCTGCTAATAAGCATTGATGATGAAGTGGCGTTTTTAATGAACACTGATGATGAAGTAGACCCAGTGCTGAATGAGCAGCCGTGTAAGAGGAGACACTGCTATACGTCAACTCTGCTGAAGGCAGCTCCATATATTAATCATAAACAACATTTATAATAACAGCGTCACATAATTTGATGCTGACAGATTATTAGCAGAACTCAAACAACGCTGTAAATGCTTCTACGGTGTTTGTCTTGTGTGGTCTGTTGGTCTGTCAGTTCGTTTTTAGAGACAATATGCAGTGTGTGTGTGTGTGTGTGTGTGTGTGTGTGTGTGTGTGTGTGTGTGTGTGTGTGTGTGTGTGTGTGTGTGTGTGTGTGTGTGTGTGTGTGTGCGTGCGTGCGTGCGTGCGTGCGTGCGTGCGTGCGTACTTGCATGACCACATTATGGGTTCAGTAACCCCAGAGTGATAGTGTACTAGTCATTGCTCTCCCTGGTGTGATGCTAGAATCATGGATTGTTCCAGCCCTCTTCTCAAGTCTACCTAACTACTGCACAGAACGTTTAAACTCTCTGAACTGCAAGTCTACAGCACCCTCCCACTAGCTAGAGAATCAGTATTCAAGAGGAGAGCACACTGTACTGTAGGTGAATCTGTAGTATCATTCATGTCCTAAACTCATCAATGATTTAGTGTGCAACATGTAAGATTTATCAGTTTGAATCAGAAGTTTCTCAAGTTCTATAAGAGAACTCTGATTTATATAAGAAGAAAATATATTAGATGTTATCTCTCTCCTATAACCTCTATCTTTAACCTGCTTTCACCATTCTGTTTCACTTTCTTTCTCTTCCATAACTTTCTGCTTTATTTATCCCTCTGTTTTCTGCTTCAGTCATGAGTCTTTATTTATCAATCTGTTTTCCTCTCGCTCCTCTTTTCTTTACCTACCTTTCAATCAGTCCCTCCCTCCCTCCCTCCCTCCCTCCCTCCCTCCCTCCCTCCCTCCCTCCCTCCCTCCCTCCCCTCCCTCCCTCCCTCCCTCCCTCCCTCCCCCTCCCTCCCTCCCTGGTGTGAGTAGACATGTCTCTCATTCTTCCCATCCCCCCTCCCTCCCTATGGCCTGTCCATCTGGTGTGAGTAGAGCATTAGTGTTGCTGTCCCATGGTGGTGATAGGACCATGATTAGGGCAGAGTTAGTGTTGTTGTCCCACTGTGGGGAATGGAGCAGGTTAGGGCAGAGTTAGTGTTGTTGTCCCATGGTGATGAATGGAGCATGGTTAGAACAGAGTTAGTGTTGTTGTCCCATGGTGATGAATGGAGCATGGTTAGGGCAGAGTTAGATGTGGTAATGGACCATGGTTGTTAGTGTTGTTGTCCCACTGTGGGAAATGGAGCATGGATAGGGCAGAGTTAGTGTTGTTGTCCCATGGTGATGAATGGAGCATGGTTAGAGCAGAGTTAGTGTTGTTGTCCCACTGTGGGGAATGGAGCATGGTTAGGGCAGAGTTAGTGTTGTTGTCCCATGGTGATGAATGGAGCATGGTTAGAGCAGAGTTAGTGTTGTTGTCCCATGGTGGTGAATGGACCATGGTTAGGGCAGAGTTAGTGTTGTTGTCCCACTGTGGGGAATGGAGCTTGGTTAGGGCAGAGTTAGTTTTGTTGTCCCATGGTGGTGAATGGAGCATGGTTAGAGCAGAGTTAGTGTTGTTGTCCCATGGTGGTGAATGGACCATGGTTAGGGCAGAGTTAGTGTTGTTGTCCCATGGTGATGAATGGAGCATGGTTAGGGCAGAGTTAGTGTTGTTGTCCCATGGTGATGATAGGACCATGATTAGGGTTGTCAGAGTGGAGCATAGGGCAGAGTTAGTTGTTGTCCCACTGTGGGGAATGGAGCATGGTTAGGGCAGAGTTAGTGTTGTTGTCCCATGGTGATGAATGGAGCATGGTTAGGGCAGAGTTAGTGTTGTTGTCCCATGGTGATGAATGGAGCATGGTTAGAGAGTGAATGAATGGAGCATGGTTAGGGCAGAGTTAGTGTTGTTGTCCCATGGTGATGAATGGAGGGCATGGTTGTCCCATGGTAGGGAGCAGAGCAGAGTTAGTGTTGTTGTCCCACTGTGGGGAATGGAGCATGGTTAGGGCAGAGTTAGTGTTGTTGTCCCATGGTGATGAATGGAGCATGGTTAGAGCAGAGTTAGTGTTGTTGTCCCACTGTGGGAAATGGAGCATGGATAGGGCAGAGTTAGTGTTGTTGTCCCATGGTGATGATAGGACCATGATTAGGGCAGAGTTAGTGTTGTTGTCCCACTGTGGGGAATGGAGCATGGTTAGGGCAGAGTTAGTGTTGTTGTCCCATGGTGATGAATGGAGCATGGTTAGGGCAGAGTTAGTGTTGTTGTCCCATGGTGGTGAATGGACCATGGTTAGGGCAGAGTTAGTGTTGTTGTGCCACTGTGGGGAATGGAGCATGGTTAGGGCAGAGTTAGTGTTGTTGTTCCATGGTGATGAATGGAGCATGGTTAGAGCAGAGTTAGTGTTGTTGTCCCATGGTGATGAATGGAGCATGGTTAGGGCAGAGTTAGTGTTGTTGTCCCACTGTGGGGAATGGAGCATGGTTAGGGCAGAGTTAGTGTTGTTGTCCCATGGTGATGAATGGAGCATGGTTAGAGCAGAGTTAGTGTTGTCCCATGGTGATGAATGGAGCATGGTTAGGGCAGAGTTAGTGTTGTTGTTCCATGGTGATGAATGGAGCATGGTTAGAGCAGAGTTAGTGTTGTTGTCCCATGGTGATGAATGGAGCATGGTTAGGGCAGAGTTAGTGTTGTTGTCCCACTGTGGGGAATGGAGCATGGTTAGGGCAGAGTTAGTGTTGTTGTCCCATGGTGATGAATGGAGCATGGTTAGAGCAGAGTTAGTGTTGTTGTCCCATGGTGTTGAATGGAGCATGGTTAGGGCAGAGTTAGTGTTGTTGTCCCATGGTGATGAATGGAGCATGGTTAGGGCATAGTTAGTGTTGTTGTCCCATGGTGATGAATGGAGCATGGTTAGAGCAGAGTTAGTGTTGTTGTCCCATGGTGATGAATGGAGCATGACTAGGGCAGAGTTAGTGTTGTTGTGCCACTGTGGGGAATGGAGCATGGTTAGGGCAGAGTTAGTGTTGTTGTTCCATGGTGATGAATGGAGCATGGTTAGAGCAGAGTTAGTGTTGTTGTCCCATGGTGATGAATGGAGCATGAGAGTTAGTGTTGTTGTCCAGGTGATGAATGGAGCATGGTTAGGGCAGAGTTAGTGTTGTTGTCCCATGGTGATGAATGGAGCATGGTTAGCAGAGTTAGTGTTGTTGTCCCCATGGTGATGAATGGAGCATGGTTAGAGCAGAGTTAGTGTTGTTGTCCCATGGTGATGAATGGAGCATGGTTAGGCAGAGTTAGTGTTGTTGTCCCATGGTGATGAATGGAGCATGGTTAGAGCAGAGTTAGTGTTGTTGTCCCATGGTGATGAATGGAGCATGGTTAGGGCAGAGTTAGTGTTGTTGTCCCACTGTGGGGAATGGAGCATGGTTAGGGCAGAGTTAGTGTTGTTGTCCCATGGTGATGAATGGAGCATGGTTAGAGCAGAGTTAGTGTTGTTGTCCCATGGTGATGAATGGAGCATGGTTAGGGCAGAGTTAGTGTTGTTGTCCCACTGTGGGGAATGGAGCTTGGTTAGGGCAGAGTTAGTGTTGTTGTCCCATGGTGATGAATGGAGCATGATTAGGGCAGAGTTAGTGTTGTTGTCCCATGGTGATGAATGGAGCATGATTAGGGCAGAGTTAGTGTTGTTGTCCCATGGTGATGAATGGAGCATGGTTAGGGCAGAGTTAGTGTTGTTGTCCCACTGTGGGGAATGGAGCTTGGTTAGGGCAGAGTTAGTGTTGTTGTCCCATGGTGATGAATGGAGCATGGTTAGAGCAGAGTTAGTGTTGTTGTCCCATGGTGATGAATGGAGCATGGTTAGAGCAGAGTTAGTGTTGTTGTCCCACTGTGGGGAATGGAGCATGATTAGGGCAGAGTTAGTGTTGTTGTCCCATGGTGATGAATGGAGCATGATTAGGGCAGAGTTAGTGTTGTTGTCCCATGGTGATGAATGGAGCATGGTTAGGGCAGAGTTAGTGTTGTTGTCCCACTGTGGGGAATGGAGCTTGGTTAGGGCAGAGTTAGTGTTGTTGTCCCATGGTGGCGAATGGAGCATGGTTAGGGCAGAGTTAGTGTTGTTGTCCCATGGTGATGAATGGAGCATGGTTAGGGCAGAGTGACTGTGGGGAATGGGCAGAGCAGAGTTAGTGTTGTTGTCCCATGGTGATGAATGGAGCATGGTTAGGGCAGAGTTAGTGTTGTTGTCCCATGGGGGAATGGATGAATTAGTGTTGCCCATGGTTAGGAGCAGAGTTAGTGTTGTTGTCCCATGGTGGTGAATGGAGAGCTTAGGTTAGGGGGAATGGAGCAGAGGGCAGAGTTAGTGTTGTTGTCCCATGGTGGGAATGGAGCTTGGTTAGGGCAGAGTTAGTGTTGTTGTCCCATGGTGATGAATGGAGCATGGTTAGGGCAGAGTTAGTGTTGTTGTCCCACTGTGGGGAATGGAGCTTGGTTAGGGCAGAGTTAGTGTTGTTGTCCCACTGTGGGGAATGGAGCTTGGTTAGGGCAGAGTTAGTGTTGTTGTCCCATGGTGGTGAATGGAGCATGGTTAGGGCAGAGTTAGTGTTGTTGTCCCACTGTGGGGAATGGAGCATGGTTAGGGCAGAGTTAGTGTTGTTGTCCCAGGGGGAATGGAGCATGGTTAGGGCAGAGTTAGTGTTGTTGTCCCATGAATGGAGCATGGTTAGGGGAGTTAGTGGTTGTCCCATGGTGATGGGAATGGTTAGAGCAGAGTTAGTGTAGAGCAGAGTTAGTGTTGTTGTCCCATGGTGATGAATGGAGCATGATTAGGGCAGAGTTAGTGTTGTTGTCCCATGGTGATGAATGGATGGAGCAGAGTGGTTAGGGCAGGAGTTTGTGTTGTTGTCCCATGGTGATGAATGGAGCATGGTTAGAGCAGAGTTAGTGTTGTTGTCCCATGGTGAATGGAATGGTTAGGGCAGAGTTAGTGTTGTTGTCCCACTGTGGGGAATGGTGGCAGCTTGATGTTAGGGCAGAGTTAGTGTTGTTGTCCCACTGTGGGGAATGGAGCATGGTTAGGGCAGAGTTAGTGTTGTTGTCCCATGGTGGTGAATGGAGCATGGTTAGAGCAGAGTTAGTGTTGTTGTCCCATGGTGATGAATGGAGCATGGTTAGGGCAGAGTTAGTGTTGTTGTCCCATGGTGATGAATGGAGCATGGTTAGGACAGAGTTAGTGTTGTTGTCCCATGGTGATGAATGGAGCATGGTTAGTTAGGGAGCAGAGTTAGTGTTGTTGTCCCACTGGTGATGAATGGAGCATGGTTAGAGCAGAGTTAGTGTTGTTGTCCCATGGTGATGAATGGAGCATGGTTAGGGCAGAGTTAGTGTTGTTGTCCCACTGTGGGGAATGGAGCATGGTTAGGGCAGAGTTAGTGTTGTTGTCCCATGGTGGTGAATGGACCATGGTTAGAGCAGAGTTAGTGTTGTTGTCCCATGGTGATGAATGGAGCATGATTAGGGCAGAGTTAGTGTTGTTGTCCCATGGTGATGAATGGAGCATGGTTAGGGCAGAGTTAGTGTTGTTGTGCCACTGGGGGAATGGAGCATGGTTAGGGCAGAGTTAGTGTTGTTGTTCCATGGTGATGAATGGAGCATGGTTAGGGCAGAGTTAGTGTTGTTGTCCCATGGTGGTGAATGGAGCATGGTTAGGACAGAGTTAGTGTTGTTGTCCCATGGTGGTGAATGGAGCATGGTTAGGACAGAGTTAGTGTTGTTGTCCCACTGTGGGGAATGGAGCATGGTTAGGGCAGAGTTAGTGTTGTTGTCCCATGGTGATGAATGGAGCATGGTTAGAGCAGAGTTAGTGTTGTTGTCCCATGGTGATGAATGGAGCATGGTTAGGGCAGAGTTAGTGTTGTTGTCCCACTGTGGGGAATGGAGCATGGTTAGGGCAGAGTTAGTGTTGTTGTCCCACTGGGCAGAGTGAATGGAGCATGGTTAGGGCAGAGTTAGTGTTGTTGTCCCATGGTGGTGAATGGAGCATGGTTAGAGCAGAGTTAGTGTTGTTGTTGTCCCAGAGTTAGGTGATGAATGGAGCATGTTTAGGGCAGAGTTAGTGTTGTTGTCCCATGGTGGTGAATGGAGCATGGTTAGGACAGAGTTAGTGTTGTTGTCCCATGGTGATGAATGGAGCATGGTTAGGGCATAGTTAGTGTTGTTGTGCCACTGTGGGGAATGGAGCATGGTTAGGGCAGAGTTAGTGTTGTTGTTCCATGGTGATGAATGGAGCATGGTTAGGGCAGAGTTAGTGTTGTTGTCCCATGGTGATGAATGGAGCATGGTTAGGGCAGAGTTAGTGTTGTTGTCCAATGGAGCTGTGGGAATGGAGCATGGTTAGGCAGAGTTAGTGTTGTTGTCCCAGGTGAGTTAGTTAGTGTTGTTGTCCCATGGTGATGAATGGAGCATGGTTAGGCAGAGTTAGTGTTGTTGTCCCATGGTGATGAATGGAGCATGGTTAGGGCAGAGTTAGTGTTGTTGTCCCACTGGTGGATGAATGGAGCATGGTTAGGGCAGAGTTAGTGTTGTTGTCCCACTGGTGGGGAATGGAGCATGGTTAGGGCAGAGTTAGTGTTGTTGTCCCATGGTGATGAATGGAGCATGGTTAGATGTTGTTGTCCCAGCATGGTTAGGGCAGAGTTAGTGTTGTTGTCCCACTGTGGGGAATGGAGCATGTGTTAGGGCAGAGTTAGTGTTGTTGTCCCATGGTGATGAATGGAGCATGGTTAGGGCAGAGTTAGTGTTGTTGTCCCACTGTGGGGAATGGAGCTGGTTAGGGCAGAGTTAGTGTTAGGGATGAGAGTTAGTGTTGTTGTCCCATGGTGGTGAATGGAGTCACTGTGTTGGAGTTAGTGTTGTTGTCCCATGGTGAATGAATGGAGGCATGGTTGTCCCAGGGCAATGGAGTTTAGTTAGTTTGTTGTCCCACTGTGGGGAATGGAGCTTGGTTAGGGCAGAGTTAGTGTTGTTGTCCCATGGTGATGAATGGAGCATGGTTAGGGCAGAGTTAGTGTTGTTGTCCCACTGTGGGGAATGGAGCATGGTTAGGGCAGAGTTAGTGTTGTTGTGCCACTGTGGGGAATGGAGCATGGTTAGGGCAGAGTTAGTGTTGTTGTTCCATGGTGATGAATGGAGCATGGTTAGGGCAGAGTTAGTGTTGTTGTCCCATGGTGGTGAATGGCATGGTTAGCATGGTTAGTGGGGAATGGAGCAGAGTTAGTGTTGTTGTCCCATGGTGGTGAATGGAGCATGGTTAGGACAGAGTTAGTGTTGTTGTCCCACTGTGGGGAATGGAGCATGGTTAGGGCAGAGTTTGTGTTGTTGTCCCATGGTGATGAATGGAGCATGGTTAGAGCAGAGTTAGTGTTGTTGTCCCATGGTTATGAATGGAGCATGGTTAGGGCAGAGTTAGTGTTGTTGTCCCACTGTGGGGAATTGAGCTTGGTTAGGGCAGAGTTAGTGTTGTTGTCCCACTGTGGGGAATGGAGCATGGTTAGGGCAGAGTTAGTGTTGTTGTCCCATGGTGGTGAATGGACCATGGTTAGAGCAGAGTTAGTGTTGTTGTCCCAAGGTGATGAATGGAGCATGGTTAGGGCAGAGTTAGTGTTGTTGTCCCACTGTGGGGAATGGAATGGAGCATGTTTAGGACAGAGTTAGTGTTGTTGTCCCATGGTGATGAATGGAGCATGGTTAGGGCAGAGTTAGTGTTGTTGTGTGTTGTTGTCCACTGTTGTGGCAGAGTTATGTTGGAATGGAGCATGGTTAGGGCAGAGTTTGTGTTGTTGTTCCATGGTGATGAATGGAGCATGGTTAGGGCAGAGTTAGTGTTGTTGTCCCACTGTGGGGAATGGAGCATGGTTAGGGCAGAGTTAGTGTTGTTGTCCCATGGTGGTGAATGGACCATGGTTAGAGCAGAGTTAGTGTTGTTGTCCCAAGGTGATGAATGGAGCATGTTTAGGGCAGAGTTAGTGTTGTTGTCCCATGGTGATGAATGGAGCATGATTAGGGCAGAGTTAGTGTTGTTGTGCCACTGTGGGGAATGGAGCATGGTTAGGGCAGAGTTAGTGTTGTTGTTCCATGGTGATGAATGGAGCATGGTTAGGGCAGAGTTAGTGTTGTTGTCCCATGGTGGTGAATGGAGCATGGTTAGGACAGAGTTAGTGTTGTTGTCCCATGGTGATGAATGGAGCATGGTTAGGGCAGAGTTAGTGTTGTTGTCCCACTGTGGGGAATGGAGCATGGTTAGGGCAGAGTTAGTGTTGTTGTCCCATGGTGATGAATGGAGCATGGTTAGAGCAGAGTTAGTGTTGTTGTCCCATGGTGATGAATGGAGCATGGTTAGGGCAGAGTTAGTGTTGTTGTCCCACTGTGGGGAATGGAGCATGGTTAGGGCAGAGTTAGTGTTGTTGTCCCACTGTGGGGAATGGAGCTTGGTTAGGGCAGAGTTAGTGTTGTTGTCCCATGGTGGTGAATGGAGCATGGTTAGGAGAGTTAGTGTTGTTGTCAGAGTTAGTGTTGTTGTCCCATGGTGATGAATGGAGCATGGTTAGGGCAGAGTTAGTGTTGTTGTCCCACTGTGGGGAATGGAGCTTGGTTAGGGCAGAGTTAGTGTTGTTGTCCCATGGTGATGAATGGAGCATGGTGATGAATGGAGCAGAGTTAGTGTTAGTGTTGTCCCACTGTGGGGAATGGAGCATGGTTAGGGCAGAGTTAGTGTTGTTGTCCCATGGTGGTGAATGGACCATGGTTAGAGCAGAGTTAGTTAGTGTTTGTTGTCCCATGGTGATGAATGGAGCATGGTGATGAATGGAGCATGGTTAGGGCAGAGTTAGTGTTGTTGTCCCATGGTGAATGAATGGAGCATGATTAGGGCAGAGTTAGTGTTGTTGTCCCACTGTGGGAATGGAGCATGGTTAGGGCAGAGTTAGTGTTGTTGTCCCATGGTGATGAATGGAGCATGGTTAGGGCAGAGTTAGTGTTGTTGTCCCATGGTGGTGAATGGAGCATGGTTAGGACAGAGTTAGTGTTGTTGTCCCATGGTGGTGAATGGAGCATGGTTAGGACAGAGTTAGTGTTGTTGTCCCATGGTGGAGAATGGACCATGGTTAGGGCAGAGTTAGTGTTGTTGTCCCACTGGTGATGAATGGAGCATGGTTAGGGCAGAGTTAGTGTTGTTGTCCCATGGTGGATGAATGGAGCATGATTAGGGCAGAGTTAGTGTTGTTGTGCCACTGGTGGGGAATGGAGCATGGTTAGGGCAGAGTTAGTGTTGTTGTCCCATGGTGATGAATGGAGCATGGTTAGTTAGTGTTGTTGTCCCATGGTGATGAATGGGCATGGTTAGTGTTTGTTGTCCCACTGGTGGTGAATGGAGCATGGTTAGGATTAGGCAGAGTTAGTGTTGTTGTCCCATGGTGATGAATGGAGCATGGTTAGGGCAGAGTTAGTGTTGTTGTCCCACTGTGGGGAATGGAGCATGGTTAGGGCAGAGTTAGTGTTGTTGTCCCATGGTGATGAATGGAGCATGGTTAGAGCAGAGTTAGTGTTGTTGTCCCATGGTGATGAATGGAGCATGGTTAGGGCAGAGTTAGTGTTGTTGTCCCATGGTGATGAATGGAGCATGATTAGGGCAGAGTTAGTGTTGTTGTCCCATGGTGATGAATGGAGCATGATTAGGGCAGAGTTAGTGTTGTTGTCCCACTGTGGTGAATGGAGCATGGTTAGGGGCAGAGTTAGTGTTGTTGTTCCATGGTGATGAATGGAGCATGGTTAGGGGAGCAGAGTTAGTGTTGTTGTGGGGAATGTCCCATGGTGGTGAATGGAGCATGGTTAGGACAGAGTTAGTGTTGTTGTCCCATGGTGATGAATGGAGCATGGTTAGGGCAGAGTTAGTGTTGTTGTCCCTTGGTTAGGGCAGAGTTAGTGTTGTTGTCCCACTGTGGGGAATGGAGCATGGTTAGGGCAGAGTTAGTGTTGTTGTCCCATGGTGATGAATGGAGCATGGTTAGAGCAGAGTTAGTGTTGTTGTCCCATGGTGATGAATGGAGCATGGTTAGGGCAGAGTTAGTGTTGTTGTCCCACTGTGGGAATGGAGCATGGTTATTATGGAGCATGGTTAGGGCAGAGTTAGTGTTGTTGTCCCACTGTGGGGAATGGAGCTTGGTTAGGGCAGAGTTAGTGTTGTTGTCCCATGGTGGTGAATGGAGCATGGTTAGGACAGAGTTAGTGTTGTTGTCCCATGGTGATGAATGGAGCATGGTTAGGGCATAGTTAGTGTTGTTGTGCCACTGTGGGGAATGGAGCTTGGTTAGGGCAGAGTTAGTGTTGTTGTTCCATGGTGATGAATGGAGCATGGTTAGGGCAGAGTTAGTGTTGTTGTCCCACTGTGGGGAATGGAGCATGGTTAGGGCAGAGTTAGTGTTGTTGTCCCATGGTGGTGAATGGACCATGGTTAGAGCAGAGTTAGTGTTGTTGTCCCAAGGTGATGAATGGAGCATGTTTAGGGCAGAGTTAGTGTTGTTGTCCCATGGTGATGAATGGAGCATGATTAGGGCAGAGTTAGTGTTGTTGTCCCATGGTGATGAATGGAGCCACTTAGTGTTGTTGTCCCATGGTGAAATGGAGCATGGTTAGGGCAGAGTTAGTGTTGTTGTTCCATGGTGATGAATGGAGCATGGTTAGGGCAGAGTTAGTGTTGTTGTCCCATGGTGGTGAATGGAGCATGGTTAGGACAGAGTTAGTGTTGTTGTCCCATGGTGGTGAATGGAGCATGGTTAGGACAGAGTTAGTGTTGTTGTCCCATGGTGGTGAATGGACCATGGTTAGAGCAGAGTTAGTGTTGTTGTCCCAAGGTGATGAATGGAGCATGTTTAGGGCAGAGTTAGTGTTGTTGTCCCATGGTGATGAATGGAGCATGATTAGGGCAGAGTTAGTGTTGTTGTGCCACTGTGGGGAATGGAGCATGGTTAGGGCAGAGAGTTGGAGTGTTGTTGTCCCAGTGTTGTTGTTCCATGGTGATGAATGGAGCATGGTTAGGGCAGAGTTAGTGTTGTTGTCCCACTGTGGGGAATGGAGCATGGTTAGGGCAGAGTTAGTGTTGTTGTCCCATGGTGATGAATGGAGCATGGTTAGAGCAGAGTTAGTGTTGTTGTCCCATGGTGATGAATGGAGCATGGTTAGGGCAGAGTTAGTGTTGTTGTCCCATGGTGATGAATGGAGCATGGTTAGGGCAGAGTTAGTGTTGTTGTCCCACTGTGGGGAATGGAGCATGGTTAGGGCAGAGTTAGTGTTGTTGTCCCATGGTGATGAATGGAGCATGGTTAGGGCAGAGTTAGTGTTGTTGTCCCACTGTGGGGAATGGAGCATGGTTAGGGGCAGAGTTAGTGTTGTTGTCCCACATGGTGGGGAATGGAGCATGGTTAGGGCAGAGTTAGTGTTGTTGTCCCATGGTGATGAATGGAGCATGGTTAGGCAGAGTTAGTGTTGTTGTCCCACTGTTCATGGGGAATGGGGAATGGAGCCCATGGTTAGGGTTGTTGTCAGAGTTAGTGTTGTTGTCCCATGGTGGTGAATGGACCATGGTTAGAGCAGAGTTAGTGTTGTTGTCCCATGGTGATGAATGGAGCATGGTTAGGGGCAGAGTTAGTGTTGTTGTCCCATGGTGGTGAATGGACCATGGTTAGGGCAGAGTTAGTGTTGTTGTCCCATGGTGATGAATGGAGCATGGTTAGGGCAGAGTTAGTGTTGTTGTCCCATGGTGATGAATGGAGCATGGTTAGAGCAGAGTTAGTGTTGTTGTCCCATGGTGATGAATGGAGCATGGTTAGAGCAGAGTTAGTGTTGTTGTCCCATGGTGGTGAATGGAGCATGGTTAGGGCAGAGTTAGTGTTGTTGTCCCACTATGGGGAATGGAGCTTGGTTAGGGCAGAGCTAGTGTTGTTGTCCCATGGTGATGAATGGAGCATGGTTAGGGCAGAGTTAGTGTTGTTGTCCCACTGTGGGGAATGGAGCTTGGTTAGGGCAGAGTTAGTGTTGTTGTCCCACTATGGGGAATGGAGCTAAACCACTTATCTACACTCTTAGAATAAAGGGTTCCAAAAGGGTTCTGTAGCTGTCCCCATAGGATAAACCTTTTTGGTTCCAGGTAAAAACCCTTTTATGTTTCCAGGTAGAGTCATTTTGGGTTCCATGAAGAACCCTCTGTGGAAAGGGTTCTACATGGAATCCAAAATGGGTTCTTCAACGGCTTCTCCTGTTTAGGTTCCATACTGAAAAAATATATAAACGCAACATGTAAAGTGTTGGTCCAATGTGTCATGAGCTTAAAAAGAAATCCCAGAAATGTTCCATATGCACAAAAAGCTTATTTCTCTCAAATGTTGTGTACAGATTTTTTTACATCCCTGTTATTGAGCATTTCTCCTTTGCCAAGATAATCCATCCACCTGACAGCTGTGGCATATTGAGGTGCTGAGGAGTATTTATGTCTGTAATAAAGCCCTTTTGTGGGGAAAAACTCATTCTGATTGGCATGACTGGGCACAGGCCCACCCACTGGGAAGCCAGGCCCACCCACTGGGAAGCCAGGCCCACCCACTGGGAAGCCAGGCCCACCCAAGGCTGCACCCATTACCCAGTCATGTGAAATCCATGGATTAGGACCTAATTTATTTATTTAAATTGACTGATTTCCTTATAGGAACTGCAACTCTGTAAAATCTTTGAAATTGTTGCCTTTTGTGTTTTTTTGTTCAGTATAGATAACACACGAGTCTGCAGGGATAGAAGGGTACAGAGATCCAGACAGGAACAGGCCACTGTGGTCAGAAATACCCTATTTATCAGTCTGACAGGATTGCGTTGCTTTTGTCGTGCTTTTGTGTACATACAGTTGCAGTCGGAAGTTTACATATACTTAGGTTGGAGTCATTCAAATTTCGTTTTTCAACCACTCCACAAATTTCTTGTTAACAAACTACAGTTTTGGCAAGTCGATTAGGACATCTACTTTGTGCATGACACAAGTAATTTTTCCCCCTGTGCCAAATGCCCCAGTGTGCCACACTCTAATCCTCCCCAACCCAACCCAACACCCACAACTCCTACTCTAACATCTACCACAGAGTTACAGTGAGACAGGAAGAGATGGAGGAAGGAAGAGGGATGGAGAACAGGGGAGGAGGCGTTAGATGAAAGGAGAGTAATGAGAATACATGAGTTACCAGGGAAGGGATGGAGGGATGGAGAATAGGGAGGAGGAGTGAGATGAAAGGAGAGTAGTGAGATTACATGAGTTACCAGGGTAGGGATGGAGGGATGGAGAACAGGGGAGGAGGAGTGAGATGAAAGGAGAGTGATGAGATTACATGAGTTACCAGGGTAGGGATGGAGGGATGGAGAACAAGGGAGGAGGAGAAAGGAGAGTTAGATGAAATGGAGAATAGGGGAGGAGGAGTTAGATGAAAGGAGAGTGATGAGATTACATGATTTACCAGGGTAGGGATGGATGGAGAACAAGGGAGGAGGAGTGAGATGAAAGGAGAGTAATGAGAATACATGATTTACCAGGGAAGGGATGGAGGGAATAGATCAATAAATAATAGAAAGGGAGGTCAAGACAAGTATAAGGATTGTGATGTGTGGTTGGGGATACAAGGATATAGGATGAAACAAGTGGCCTAACGTTGTGTTCAGAGACAGTCAAGAGTAATAACTGGTAGAGGTTGTGTTCAGAGACAGTCAACAGTAATAACTGGTAGAGGTTGTATTCAGAGACAGTCAACAGTAATAACTGGTAGAGGATGTATTCAGAGACAGTCAACAGTAATAACTGGTAGAGGATGTATTCAGATACAGTCAACAGTAATAACTGCTAGAGGATGTAGCAGAGACAGTCAACAGTAATAACTGGTAGAGGATGTATTCAGAGACAGTCAACAGTAATAACTGGTAGAGGATGTATTCAGAGACAGTCAACAGTAATAACTGGTAGAGGATGTGTTCAGAGACAGTCAACAGTAATAACTGGTAGAGGATGTATTCAGAAAGGATGTATTCAGAGACAGTCAACAGTAATAATGGTAGAGGATGTATTCAGAAAGGATGTATTCAGAGACAGTCAACAGTAATAATTGTTAGAGGATGTATTCAGAGACAGTCAAAAGTAATAACTGGTAGAGGATGTGTTCAGAGACAGTCAACAGTAATAACTGGTAGAGGATGTATTCAGAAAGGATGTATTCAGAGACAGTCAACAGTAATAATTGTTAGAGGATGTATTCAGAGACAGTCAAAAGTAATAACTGGTAGAGGATGTATTCAGTGACAGTCAACAGTAATAACTGGTAGAGGTTGTATATAATGTAAAGTCTCCTCTGTTTAGCTGGTACTGAAGTCTTAACAGTTTTCTTCACCCCAGGACACTTGGTTCATTATCCAGGAAAATAAAGTATAAAGGAACACTTGTGTCTGCATAGATCTGAGTGTATTTTTGTGACAAGCAAAACTGACCTGTTTGTCTCGATTGTACCGACAATCAAATCAAATGTTATTTATCACATGCGGCGAAAACAACAGGTGTAGTAGACCTTACAGTGAAATGCTGAATACAACAGGTGTAGTAGACCTTACAGTGAAATGCTGAATACAACAGGTGTAGTAGACCTTACAGTGAAATGCTGAATACAACAGGTGTAGTAGACCTTACAGTGAAATGCTGAATACAACAGGTGTAGTAGACCTTACAGTGAAATGATGAATACAACAGGTGTAATAGACCTTACAGTGAAACACTGAATACAACAGGTGTAATAGACCTTACAGTGAAATGCTGAATACAACAGGTGTAATAGACCTTACAGTGAAATGCTGAATACAACAGGTGTAATAGACCTTACAGTGAAATGCTGAATACAACAGGTGTAATAGACCTTACAGTGAAATGCTGAATACAACAGGTGTAATAGACCTTACAGTGAAATGCTGAATACAACAGGTGTAGTAGACCTTACAGTGAAATGCTGAATACAACAGGTGTAGTAGACCTTACAGTGAAATGCTGAATACAACAGGTGTAATAGACCTTACAGTGAAATGCTGAATACAACAGGTGTAATAGACCTTACAGTGAAATGCTGAATACAACAGGTGTAATAGACCTTACAGTGAAACACTGAATACAACAGGTGTAATAGACCTTACAGTGAAATGCTGAATACAACAGGTGTAATAGACCTTACAGTGAAATGCTGAACACAACAGGTGTAGTAGACCTTACAGTGAAATGCTTGAATACAACAGGTGTAATAGACCTTACAGTGAAATGCTGAATACAACAGGTGTAATAGACCTTACAGTGAAATGCTGAATACAACAGGTGTAATAGACCTTACAGTGAAATGCTGAATACAACAGGTGTAATAGACCTTACAGTGAAATGCTGAATACAACAGGTGTAGTAGACCTTACAGTGAAATGCTGAATACAACAGGTGTAATAGACCTTACAGTGAAATGCTGAATACAACAGGTGTAGTAGACCTCACAGTGAAATGCTGAATACAACAGGTGTAGTAGACCTTACAGTGAAATGCTGAATACAACAGGTGTAATAGACCTTACAGTGAAATGCTGAATACAACAGGTGTAGTAGACCTCACAGTGAAATGCTGAATACAACAGGTGTAATAGACCTTACAGTGAAATGCTGAATACAACAGGTGTAGTAGACCTTACAGTGAAATGCTGAATACAACAGGTGTAGTAGACCTTACAGTGAAATGCTGAATACAACAGGTGTAGTAGACCTTACAGTGAAATGCTGAATACAACAGGTGTAATAGACCTTACAGTGAAATGCTGAATACAACAGGTGTAATAGACCTTACAGTGAAATGCTGAATACAACAGGTGTAATAGACCTTACAGTGAAATGCTGAATACAACAGGTGTAGTAGACCTTACAGTGAAATGCTGAATACAACAGGTGTAATAGACCTTACAGTGAAATGCTGAATACAACAGGTGTAATAGACCTTACAGTGAAATGCTGAATACAACAGGTGTAATAGACCTTACAGTGAAATGCTGAATACAACAGGTGTAATAGACCTTACAGTGAAATGCTGAATACAAAACAGAAGTGTAAAAATAGAAGAACCTTAACAGTGAAATGCTGAAAATAACAACAGGTGTAATAGACCTTACAGTGAAATGCTGAATACAACAGGTGTAGTAGACCTTACAGTGAAATGCTGAATACAACAGGTGTAATAGACCTTACAGTGAAATGCTGAATACAACAGGTGTAGTAGACCTTACAGTGAAATGCTGAATACAACAGGTGTAATAGACCTTACAGTGAAATGCTGAATACAACAGGTGTAGTAGACCAATGTACAGTGAAATGCTGAATACAACAGGTGTAATAGACCTTACAGTGAAATGCTGAATACAACAGGTGTAATAGACCTTACAGTGAAATGCTGAATACAACAGGTGTAATAGACCTTACAGTGAAATGCTGAACACAAAACACTGAAGTAATAAAAATAAGAAGAACAATGTAAAAAAGAAAAATAACACGTTTTTAAGGAGCAACATTAAAATAACAGTAGCGAGGCTGTATACAGGGGGTACCGGTACAGAGTCAATGTGGAGGCTGTATACAGGGGGTACCGGTACAGAGTCAATGTGGAGGCTGTATACAGGGGGTACCGGTACAGAGTCAATGTGGAGGCTGTATAGAGGGGGTACCGGTACAGAGTCAATGTGGAGGCTGTATACAGGGGGTACCGGTACAGAGTCAATGTGGAGGCTGTATACAGGGGTACCGGTACAGAGTCAATGTGGAGGCTGTATAGAGGGGGTACCGGTACAGAGTCAATGTGGAGGCTATATACAGGGGGTACCGGGTACAGAGTCACTGGTACAGAGTCAATGTGGAGGCTATATACAGGGGGTACCGGTACAGAGTCAATGTGGAGGCTGTATACAGGGGTACTGGTACAGAGTCAATGTGGAGGCAGTATACAGGGGGCTACTGGTACAGAGTCAATGTGGAGGCTGTATACAGGGGGTACCGGTACAGAGTCAATGTGGAGGCTGTATAGAGGGGGTACCGGTACAGAGTCAATGTGGAGGCTGTATAGAGGGGGTACCGGTACAGAGTCAATGTGGAGGCTGTATACAGGGGGTACCGGTACAGAGTCAATGTGGAGGCTGTATAGAGGGGGTACCGGTACAGAGTCAATGTGGAGGCTGTATACAGGGGGTACCGGTACAGAGTCAATGTGGAGGCTGTATACAGGGGGTACCGGTACAGAGTCAATGTGGAGGCTGTATACAGGGGGTACCGGTACAGAGTCAATGTGGAGGCTGTATACAGGGTACCGGTACAGAGTCAATGTGGAGGCTGTATACAGGGGGTACCGGGGGGTACAGAGTCAATGTGGAGGCTGTATACAGGGGGTACCGGTACAGAGTCAATGTGGAGGCTATATACAGGGGGTACTGGTACAGAGTCAATGTGGAGGCTATATACAGGGGGTACCGGTACAGAGTCAATGTGGAGGCTGTATACAGGGGGTACACTGGGGTACAGAGTCAATGTGGAGGCTGTATACAGGGGGTACTGGTACAGAGTCAATGTGGAGGCAGTATACAGGGGGTACCGGTACAGAGTCAATGTGGAGGCTGTATACAGGGGGTACCGGTACAGAGTCAATGTGGAGGCTGTATACAGGGGGTACCGGTACAGAGTCAATGTGGAGGCTGTATACAGGGGGTACCGGTACAGAGTCAATGTGGAGGCTGTATACAGGGGTACCGGTACAGAGTCAATGTGGAGGCAGTATACAGGGGGTCACCGGTACAGAGTCAATGTGGAGGCTGTATACAGGGGGTACCGGTACAGAGTCAATGTGGAGGCTGCATAGAGGGGGTACCGGTACAGAGTCAATGTGGAGGCTGTATACAGGGGGTACCGGTACAGAGTCAATGTGGAGGCTGTATACAGGGGGTACCGGTACAGAGTCAATGTGGAGGCTGTATACAGGGGGTACCGGTACAGAGTCAATGTGGAGGCTGTATACAGGGGTACCGGTACAGAGTCAATGTGGAGGCTGTATACAGGGGGTACCGGTACAGAGTCAATGTGGAGGCTGTATACAGGGGTACCGGTACAGAGTCAATGTGGAGGCTATATACAGGGGTACTGGTACAGAGTCAATGTGGAGGCTATATACAGGGGGTACCGGTACAGAGTCAATGTGGAGGCTGTATACAGGGGGTACTGGTACAGAGTCAATGTGGAGGCAGTATACAGGGGGTACTGGTACAGAGTCAATGTGGAGGCAGTATACAGGGGGTACCGGTACAGAGTCAATGTGGAGGCTGTATACAGGGGGTACCGGTACAGAGTCAATGTGGAGGCTGTATACAGGGGGTACCGGTACAGAGTCAATGTGGAGGCTATATAGAGGGGGTACCGGTACAGAGTCAATGTGGAGGCTGTATACAGGGGGTACCGGTACAGAATCAATGTGGAGGCTGCATAGAGGGGGTACCGGTACAGAGTCAATGTGGAGGCTGTATACAGGGGGCTACCGGTACAGAGTCAATGTGGAGGCTGTATAGAGGGGGGTACACCGGTACAGAGTCAATGTGGAGGCTGCATAGAGGGGGTACCGGTACAGAGTCAATGTGGAGGCTGTATACAGGGGGTACCGGTACAGAGTCAATGTGGAGGCTGCATAGAGGGGGTACCGGTACAGAGTCAATGTGGAGGCTGTATACAGGGGTACCGGTACAGAGTCAATGTGGAGGCTATAGAGGGGGTACCGGTACAGAGTCAATGTGGAGGCTGCATAGAGGGGTTACCGGTACAGAGTCAATGTGGAGGCTGTATACAGGGGGTACCGGTACAGAGTCAATGTGGAGGCTATATACAGGGGGTACCGGTACAGAGTCAATGTGGAGGCTGCATAGAGGGGGTACCGGTACAGAGTCAATGTGGAGGCTGTATACAGGGGGTACCGGTACAGAGTCAATGTGGAGGCTATATACAGGGGGTACCGGTACAGAGTCAATGTGGAGGCTGCATAGAGGGGTACCGGTACAGAGTCAATGTGGAGGCTATATACAGGGGGTACCGGTACAGAGTCAATGTGGAGGCTGCATAGAGGGGTACCGGTACAGAGTCAATGTGGAGGCTGTATACAGGGGGTACCGAGTCAATGTGGAGGCTGCAGAGTCAATGTGGAGGCTGCATAGAGGGGGTACCGGTACAGAGTCAATGTGGAGGCTGCATAGAGGGGGTACCGGTACAGAGTCAATGTGGAGGCTGCATAGAGGGGGTACCGGTACAGAGTCAATGTGGAGGCTGTATACAGGGGGTACCGGTACAGAGTCAATGTGGAGGCTGCATAGAGGGGGTACCGGTACAGAGTCAATGTGGAGGCTGCATAGAGGGGGTACCGGTACAGAGTCAATGTGGAGGCTGCATAGAGGGGGTACCGGTACAGAGTCAATGTGGAGGCTGTATAGAGGGGGTACCGGTACAGAGTCAATGTGGGGACTGCATAGAGGGGGTACCGGTACAGAGTCAATGTGGAGGCTGCATAGAGGGGGTACCGGTACAGAGTTAATGTGGAGACTGCATAGAGGGGGTACCGTTACAGAGTCAATGTGGAGGCTGCATAGAGGGGGTACCGGTACAGAGTCAATGTGGAGACTGCATAGAGGGGGTACCGTTACAGAGTCAATGTGGAGGCTGTATACAGGGGGTACCGGTATAGAGGCAATGTGGAGGCTGCATAGAGGGGGTACCGGTACAGAGTCAATGTGGAGGCTGTATAGAGGGGGTACCGGTACAGAGTCAATGTGGAGAATGTATAGAGGGGGCACAAGCTTGGCCAGAGTCAATGTGGAGGCTGCATAGAGGGGGTACCGGTACAGAGTCAATGTGGAGGCTGTATAGAGGGGGTACCGGTACAGAGTCAATGTGGAGGCAGTATACAGGGGGTGCCGGTACAGAGTCAATGTGGAGGCAGTATACAGGGAGTACCGGTACAGAGTCAATGTGGAGGCTATAAACAGGGGGTAGCGGTACAGACTCAATGTGGAGGCTGCATAGAGGGGGTACCGGTACAGAGTCAATGTGGAGGCTATATACAGGGGGTACCGGTAGAGAGTCAATGTGGAGGCTGCATAGAGGGGGTACCGGTACAGAGTCAATGTGGAGGCTGCATAGAGGGGGTACCGGTACAGAGTCAATGTGGAAGCTGTATACAGGGGGTACCGGTACAGAGTCAATGTGGAGGCTGTATACAGGCAGGGGGCGACCAGTAATCCAGACAGAGTCAATGTGGAGGCTGTATAGAGGGGGTACCGGTTGTACAGAGTCAATATGGAGGCTGTATGAGAGGGGTACCAGGTATCAGAGTCAATGTGGAGGCTGTATACAGGGCGTACAGTCCTTCCCGGGAGGACAGAGTCAATGTGGAGATCTGTATAGAGGGGTACCGGATGCAGAGTCAATGTGGAGGATGTATAGAGGGGGTACGTCTGCATAGTTACAGAGTCAATGTGGAGGCTGTATACAGGGCGGGACCAGTGACAGAGTCAATGTGGAGGCTGTATAGAGGGGGTAGAGGAGGAGAGTTAGTTTAGCCGGTACAGAGTGAATGTGGAGGCTGTATACAGGGGGTACCGGTACAGAGTCAATGTGGAGGCTGTATACAGGGGGTACCGGTACAGAATCAATGTGGAGACTGTATACAGGGGGTACCAGTACAGAGTCAATGTGGAGACTGTATAGAGGGGGTACCGGTACAGAGGCAATGTGGAAACTGTATTCAAGGGGTACCGGTATAGAGTCAATGTGGAGACTGTATACAGGGGGTACCGGTACAGAGTCAATGTGCGGGGCACCGGTTAGTCAAGGTAATTGACCTTGTACATGTAGTTAGAGGTAAAGTGACTATGTATTGATAATAAACAGAGAGTAGCAGCAGAGTGTAAATGGGGGGGGGGGGGGCAATGGAAATTGTCAATGTAGGCATTTGATTAGCTGTTCAGGAGTCTTATGGCATGGGGGTAGAAGCTGTTATGGAGCCTGATTGGAAGAGGAGAGAGTAGAGAGAGAGCTTGGGACGCTCCGATACCATCCGAGTAGGGGCAGTGTGGGAAGACGTGCAGAGAGAGGTTAGTGGAGTCTGTAACTATGGTGGCTGGAGTCTTGGTCAATTGTTAGGGCCTTCCTCTGACACCGCCTGGTATAGAGGTCCTGCATGGCAGGAAGCTTGGCCCCAGTGATGTACTGGGCTGTACACACTACCCTCTGTAGTGCCTTGCGGTTGGAGGCCAAGCAGTTGCCATACCAGGTGGTGATGCAACCATTCAGGATGCTCTCTATGGTGCAGCTGTAGAACTTTTAGAGGTTTTAAGGACCTATACCAAATCTTTTCAGTCTCCTGAGGGGGAATAGAAGTTGTCGTGCCCTCTTCACGACTGTTTTGGTATGTTCGGACCATGAATGTTGGTTGGTGATGTGGACACCAACGAACTTGAAGCTCTCAACCTGCTCCACTACAGCCCCGTCGTTGAGAATTGGGGCATACTCGATCCTCCTTTTCCTGTAGTCTACGATCATCTCCTTTGTCTTGATCACCGTGAGGGAGAGATTGTTGTCCTGTCACCACACTGCCAGGTCTCTGACCTCCTCCCTATAGGCTGTCTCATCATTGTCGGGGATCAGGCCTGTTGTGTCGTGGGCAAACTTAATGATGGTGTTGGAGTTTGGTACACTTTCACTCTTTAATTTCATTCACTCTTTAATTTCATTCACTCTTTAATTTCATTAATTCTTTATTCCTGTTGTAAACATTAACCATGCCCCCCCCTCTCTCTCTCTCTCTCTCTCTCTCTCTCTCTCTCTCTCTCTCTCTCAGGTTGTATGAAGGAAAAGAACAGGAAGAGTTTGAGGAGTCTCTTCGGAGACTCTTTGAGTCCATCAACAACCTGATGACGAGTGACCAAAACACTACTGTCTTACTGCAGGTTAACACTCTCACTTCTCTGTCTTTCTCCTCCTCTCTCCTGTTATCTCCTGTCTGCTTCTCTCCTCCTCCCCTCTCTTCTCCACTCCTCTCTCTCCTCCCCTAACTCTCTATATCTCACTCTCTCTCCATCTTCTCTTCTCTTGCTCAGTTATTCATGTCTTCATTTGTCCTGATTTCAGGTTTTATGATTCTTTCCCCATCCATGTGTGTCTCTCTCGCTTTCTCTCTCTCTCTTTCTCTGCCTCTCTCTCTCTGTCTCTGCCTCTCTCTCTCTCTTTCTCTGCCTCTCTCTCTCTCTCTCTCTCTCTGTCTCTGCCTCTCTCTCTCTCTGCCTCTCTCTCTCTCTTTCTCTGCCTCTCTCTCTCTCTTTCTTTGCCTCTCTCTCTCTGCCTCTCTCTCTCTCTTCTCTCTCTCTCTCTGCCTCTCTCTCTCTCTGCCTCTCTCTCTCTCTGTCTCTGCCTCTCTCTCTCTCTTTCTCTGCCTCTCTCTCTCTGTCTCTGCCTCTCTCTCTCTCTGTCTCTGCCTCTCTCTCTCTCTTTCTCTGCCTCTCTCTCTCTCTCTCTCTCTGTCTCCGCCTCTCTCTCTCTCTTTCTCTGCCTCTCTCTCTCTCTGTCTCTGCCTCTCTCTCTCTCTGTCTCTGCCTCTCTCTCGTTCTCCCTCTCTCTCTCGTTCTCCCTCTCTCTCTCGTTCTCCCGCTCTCTCTCCAGGTGGCTGCTCTGAAGTACCTACCAACAGTCTTGCAGGATGTCGAGACAGTGTTTGATGCCAAACTCCTGAGGTGAGTGCTATCCTCCACTGCCTCCACCACCCCATGGCGACCCCTTTCACAGATCTCACAGGAACAGGAAATAGAACCACTGTCAACATCACTCAGACCCTTCTCAGGATGCCATATGAAGCAACATGTTTCTCACCTCATCCCTCACCTCAGTCACCTGTACCCAACGTCCCCCAACTCTGACCCTCTGACTGTCTCATCACATTGTCTCCACATAAACACACAAAAAACAACGCAGTCTTAAACACTGTCTCTGCCCCTCTTCCCTCTACCAAGGTCACTACCTTATTCCCCAGTCCTCTTTAACTCACAGGGACTCACCACCTCCTCCATTAACCTTTCATTAACCCCTAAAAGACAGACAGACAGCCTTGCCTTTACAGTACCCATAATGAATATAGATATGGCTGTCTGCGACACGCTTTTAGAATTATAGCATTTAACATGAACCATTTACATGAATTTAGCAGTATGATTTAATGGTTCTAGTTTCTGTATGACCAACAGTGGTTTGGTTCCAGACAACGTCTTTATTTCTGGCCTGACCTTCCTGTGACCTGTGTCTGAGACTTGTCTCTTTGGTGAGATGTGTGTTCAGACAGTCTACATCTGTCTGGCCTGTTGTCTCTGGAGTGGCTGAGTGACAACACAATGTTATGGAGGTGTTACCTGGACCAGACTGATAGTGTCTCTCTCTCTCTCAAAGATGGTTAAGACAAACAAAATAAACACAACTGATCCCAATACACAAAACATATAACAATACACACATCAACATATCCCAAAACACACAACTGATCCCAATATACAAAACAGTATACAAAACAGATCCCAACACACACAACAACAGATCCCAATACACACAACAGATCCCAATACACACACCAGATCCCAATAGACACAACAACATCCTCATCTTGATGTTTTCAATCGTGGTTGATATGTAGTCTACTGGTGCAGATACAGTGACTGAATGAGTGAGGATATGGAGGAGATGACAAGATGCCCTGAAGATAGTTGACTGGACCAACAATAATCGTAAAATGTCTGTTATGAGGGCGCCCATGTTGATATGTCAACCCTTTGTTGCAGTACGCTGGGCCATTATGGGAGCGCCAATTAACACAAACAACCAGCAGGCCTGCTCCAAGTAGGGAGCAGGCCTGCTGTAAGACAGGCCGACAGCTGTATATAATACAATAACATGACGTTTCAGTTTTGAATTACTCTCAGATAATTTCAGAGCCTGATTAGCATGCGAGGCACCACGGAAATGTTATTTCTACTGTCCAGAAAACGGAAATAAAAGCAGTTGGCTTTATTATTCCATTTGTGTTGTTGGTCTGGCTAATGGAGGTGTTGTAATGGGTAATGTGGAATGGCAGCCCCCATGCTCAATCTCCCTACGAAGCGGCCAAGCCTTTGTGACCGGCTCGTTGAATCATTATCTGATTGGATTACGGGCTGAGGGTGACACCAACTGGTGTCTTCATTAGTGTCCGTCGTCAGTTTGGCTCGTCTGTGTCCCTAATGGCACCCTGTATGCCCCTGGTCAAAAGTAGTGCACTATATAGGGGACATGGTGCCGTTGGGGAAGCAACTCCAGTCTCTGTGCTGTCTAGCTGTATCTGTGTCTCTTTCCTCCTGAGTCTGCTCAGGTCAGGCAGAATGGCATTTAGTGTTTGGTTTTGAATAACGCATGTAATTTCATCTGCTGTGGTAATGGTGTAATGCTATTCATATATGCTGCGGTAGCGTTCGCCTCGCACCTGAGCTTAGAAGACTTCCTGATTGAATAAAAGTGCATAGAAAACAACCACTCTACATGAAATGAACCATGTGCTATTTACAACTGAAATGAACGTGTTTTATTAACACTGTAGCTCCCCTCTCCATTTCCTTGCATCTCTTTCCGTCCGTCTCTCTCCGTACCCTATCAGACTCTCCATTAACAGGGCCTTACTGGTATGGGAAACACATGTTTATATGGTTATATACCCTCTCGTTACACCCCCTACCTCTTCCTCCCTCTCTCCCTCTTTCCCTCTCTCCAGTCGGTTGCTGTATGACTTCTACACCTGTATCCCTCCTGACAAGCTGCAGAAACACAAGGTGGCCTCCATGACAGAGATTGTCAGCAGCAAACTCTTCCAGAAGCAGGGTAAGACAGACTGACCATCAGGTCCCTCCATGCTAGGCAACTGAGCAATTACTGACCTCCATGTTGACTACCATATGAGCAGCCATCCAATCACATGCCTTATCTAGTAAGATATTTCAACATTAGGCCTGTTTGGTTAGATCAAGGCCTGCCCACTATCAGATCAGATATAAGGGTTCTCTTAAAAAACTATTTGGGATAGGGGGCAGCATTTTCACGTTCGGATGAAAAGCGTGCCCAGAGTAAACTGCCTGCTACTCAGGCCCAGAAGCTAATATATGCATACTAGTAGTATATTTGGATAGAAAACACTCTGAAGTTTCTAAAACTGTTTGAATTATGTCTGTGACTATAATAGAACTCATATGGCAGGTGAAAACATGAGAAAAATCTAACCAGGAAGTGGGAAATCTGAGGTTTGTAGTTTTTCAACTCATTTCCAAGATACAGTGAAATGGAGTCAAATTGCACTTCCTAAGGCTTCCACTATTTTTCAACTCATTTCCAAGATACAGTGAAATGGGGTCATATTGCACTTCCTAAGGCTTCCACTAGATGTCAACAGTCTTTAGAACCTTGTTTCAGGCTTCTAATGTGAAGGGGGAGCGAATAAGAGCTGTTTGACTAAGGGGCTTGGCAGAAGGCCATGAGCTAAATCATGCGCGCGGCAGTGAGAGCGAGCAGCGTTCCTTTTAATTTCTAAAGACAAAGGAATTGTCCGGTTGGAACATTATTGAAGATTTATGATAAAAACATCCTAAAGATTGATTCTATACATTGTTGACATGTTTCTACGAACTGTAAAATAACTTTTTGACTTTGTCTGGACTAAGTGCCTGCCCCTCGATTGGTGAACTAAACGCGCCAACAAAAAGGAAGTATTTGGATATAAATGATGGACTTTATCGAACAAAACAAACATTTATTGTGGAACTGGGATTCCTGGGACTGCATTATGATGAAGATCTTCAAAGGTAAGTGAATATTTATAAAGCTATTTCTGACTTTTACTGACTCCACAACATGGTGGGTATCTGTATGGCTTGTTTTTGTGCCTGAGCGCTGTTCTCAGATTATTGCATGGTGTGCTTTTTCCGTAAAGCTTTTTTTAAATCTGACACAGCGGTTGCATTAAGGAGAAGTATATCTTTAATTCTGTGCATAACACTTGTATATTTTATCAAAGTTTATTATGAGTATTTCTGTGAATTGATGTGGTTCTCTGCAAATTCACCGGATGTTTTCGAGGCACAACATTATTGAACATAATACGCCAACTGAGATTTTTGGATATAAATATGAACTTTATCGAACAAAACATATATGTATTGTGTAACATGAAGTCCTATGAGTGCCATCTGATGAAGATCATCAAAGGTTAGTGATACATTTTTATCTCTATTTCTGCTTTTTGTGACTCTTCTCTTTGGCAAAAAAATGGCTGTATGTTTTTTTGTGACTAGGCTCTGACCTAACATAATCATATGGTGTGCTTTCGCTGTAAAGCCTTTTTGAAATCGGACATGATGGGTAGATTAACAAGAAATTAAGCTCTAATTTGGTGTATTGCACTTGTGAATGTATGAAAGTTAAATACTTCTAAAAAATAATATTTTTTATTTCTAGCCTTAATTAAGTACCCTACATCACCATTCAAACACACTACGGGCCCACTTCACTCCCTCTCCTTCCCTCCACTCAGAGCCTATTACGAAGACCTAATTGGCCAGTAGTGATGTGATAAGTGGCCAATCCTCTCCCTTAGTAGCCCCCCACCCCCCTCAGTCTGATTGATGGAGACCTCTGGTGCTACTGTTCTCTAATTGGCTCCTGATAAGTGGATCGTTACCGAACCATCTCCACGGAGACAGACACGTCTGACATTTTGGCATCTTTGTCACAGCGCCCCCCTCCACTGTTTGTTTTTAAACTGACATCGGAATGAATATGTTAAAGAGAGAGAGAGAGAGAGAGAGAGAGAGAGACCAGCAGCAGAAGAGGCTCATTGGTAGTTAGACAGACAGCTACCCCCCTCCCCTTCGTCCCTTATCACCCCCTTCCTCTCTCCTCCCTGTTCCCCGCTCCCTGGCCCGTCTTTGTCTCCGGGTGACAGATGTTGTTGTGTCTGGGATGTGTGTGTGTGTGTTATTTAGCTGGTTTGCGGTTGATGATTATCGATGTTGTTTTTGGACGACGTTGCCATGGGTGAGTCATCAGTCAGCCATGCCCGGTAGCTGCCTGGTATAGTTGGGGACGGGGACGGGGGGGTAGAGTTGTGGGGAGCTCAACATCGCGGAGTGGCATGGCCTGGACGCTTCTCCCATATTGATCACGTTGGCGGTGATTGATTCCCCCAGGGGCTCCGAGCGCACCGCGGCCGATGGCCAACTGTCACTGTGCCCAGAGTCACTCTGCATTAACACAGAGAGGGGAGAGGGAGGGGAGAGAGAGGGGAAGAGAGGGAGTAAGGAAAGAGTAATGTCATGGGAGAGATGAGAGGAAATTGATGATGGAGAGAGAGAGAGAGAGAGAGAGAGAGAGAGAGATTGACCTCTGCGTTTGTTAGCTGGATGGACGCACGCAAAGTTCATGTAGCTCATCAGCGTACCTCTGTCTCCCTCCGAGCCTGTCACTGGTCAGTTGTGACATTCATGAATCACCCTGTGTGACGATTCCTAACCCAATTCAAATGTTCCCTGTTCATCTGCAGTTCTTATCCATTTATTTAGTCATTCATACCGTCTCAACCCTGAGCCGCTAAATAAGGGCTGAGATGTATTTGGTCTTGGGTTGTAGATGTGAGCCTGTTTGTGGGAGAGCGTTTAGGCCAGTCAAATATGCAGGAGGGTGGACATTTTATACCAGCTATTGGGTTCTGGTCTGACATCACTGCCTCCCAATACGTAGTGAATCTACCTGTCTGAGTCCCAATACATGTTGAATCTGTCTGTCTGCCTCCCAATACATAGTGAATCTACCTGTCTGCCTCCCAATACATAGTGAATCTACCTGTCTGCCTCCCAATACATAGTGAATCTACCTGTCTGCCTCCCAATACATAGTGAATCTACCTGTCTGCCTCCCAATACATAGTGAATCTACCTGTCTGCCTCCCAAAACGTAGTGAATCTACCTGTCTGCCTCCCAATACATAGTGAATCTACCTGTCTGAGTCCCAATACATAGTGAATCTACCTGTCTGAGTCCCAATACATAGTGAATCTACCTGTCTGAGTCCCAATACATAGTGAATCTACCTGTCTGCCTCCCAAAACATAGTGAATCTACCTGTCTGAGTCCCAATACATAGTGAATCTACCTGTCTACCTCCCAATACATAGTGAATCTACCTGCCTGAGTTCCAATACATAGTGAATCTACCTGTCTGATTCCCAATACATAGTGTGTGTGTGTGTTTGTATGTGTGTGTATGTGTGTGTGTGTGTGTGTGTGTGTGTGTGTGTGTGTGTGTGTGTGTGTGTGTGTGTGTGTGTGTGTGTGTGTGTGTGTGTGTGTGTGTGTGTGTGTGTGTGTGTGTGTGTGTGTGTGTGTGTGTGTGTGTGTGTGTGGTTCTTGGACTGGTTGCCTCTGTCCAAGGGTTTATGACACAGGGTTGCATCCATGGACCATGTGTAACGTTTCAACGGATTGGATTCTTTCCCTCTAGATTAATTTGACAAACGCTCCATGGATTAAGGAGCCTGGCAGGCACATACTGTTCAAACGCATGCGCACACACACATAAACGCACGTGTCTGTCACAATGGCTAATCTGTTTCTGGTTGCCCAGAAAAATTTATGAGAAGCAATAATGGCTCAATTTACACAAACTATTATTCCGTCAGACAATCAGTGTGACAGGTTGAACACATCAAAACCAGATGGGATGGTAGAAGAGAGGAACCATACTGGATGGAATGGTAGAAGAAAGGAACCATACCGGATGGGATGGTAGAAGAAAGGAACCATACCGGATGGGATGGTAGAAGAAAGGAACCATACCGGATGGGATGATAGAAGAAAGGAACCATACCGGATGGGATGGTAGAAGAAAGGAACCATACTGGATGGGATGGTAGAAGAAAAACACCATACTGGATGGGATGGTAGAAGAAAGATACCATACTGGATGGTATGGTAGAAGAGAGGAACCATACCGGATGGGATGGTAGAAGAAAGGAACCATACCGGATGGGATGGTAGAAGAAAGGAACCATACCGGATGGGATGGTAGAAGAAAGGAACCATACCGGATGGGATGGTAGAAGAAAGGAACCATACCGGATGGGATGGTAGAAGAAAGGAACCATACCGGATGGGATGGTAGAAGAAAGGAACCATACTGGATGGGATGGTAGAAGAAAGGAACCATACCGGATGGGATGGTAGAAGAAAGACACCATACTGGATGGTATGGTAGATGAAAGGAACCATACTGGATGGGATGGTAGAAGAAAGGAACGACAGATCAGGACAAGCAGAGACAATAAAAGAACGAGTCCGTTGTTTATTTGTTTTCTTGCTCATTCTCTAAAGCAGGCCAGAGGGTTCAATCTAATCTGTGTGCTAACCCTTCTCTCTGTCTATCAGTCTGTGAGGGGAGGCCCTGCAGTAGGACTGTACCAGTGAGGAGGCAGCAGCAGCAGATCTTGTCTTGCCCAGAGCGAGGCTTTTATTTGAAAGTGAGGAATAATCGACGAAACATATAATATGCACAAAAGAAAATAACAAAACTGGTAATTGAAAAGACTAACTAAATCAAATAGATGTCTTTAAATGTCTTCAGATGAAGTGACGGAGGACATTATGACAATCGTTCGACCATCCATCTCTCTCTCCTTCCATCGCCAGCCCTCTGACCATACTGTTGCTACCCAGACCAACAATCAACATCACATCCTAGTTTTAGACAGCAAATGAATGAGAGAGAATTGATCCAATATATTAAGGCGGGGTGAGACCATACATTTGTAATGCTTTTTAGTTTTGAGTAAATGATCACGTGGGTCTTTCTGATAACCCAATATGATTTCTGAAGATAGACAGTATTAACTGAGCTAGAGAACAGACAGTTATTCTACTTAGAGAGAGGCAAAGGACATTTACATTTACTCTCTTGTCCAGAGGGACTTACAGGAGTGACTTGATACATTTTCACACTTTTTCATATTGTTTCTACATATCTGTGCAGGTGTACAGTATGTGTATAAACTTGTATGTCTATGTCTGTATGAGACTGTGTATTTCATTCTATACATGAGTCATTTACACCCCAAACACACACAGCTGAAACTAGAAGAACATACTGTCTGATCTGTCCATACCCATCTTTGATTACTACTCTACACCCATCCCGAAAGCAACGATGAGTTACTATGGAAACTGTTGGGTTGTGTGGTGAGAGAGGTGGGGGGAGGGAAGTGGGATAAGGGGGAGGGGGGAGAGGGGTGGAGGAAGAGAGAGAGGTGGGAGAGATGAGTGAGGGGGAGTAATGGAGAAGAGTAGATGGAGTTTTGTCATTTTGGGAAATGTCTGTCTGTCTGATTCTCATTCTGTCTGTCTGTCTGTCTGTCTGTTTCTCATTCTGTCTGTCTGTCTGTCTGTCTGTCTGTCTGTCTGTCTGTCTGTCTGTCTGTCTGTCTGTCTGTCTGTCCGTTGTTTGTTATTTTGGACAAGGCTATGTCTAAGGATCTGAGAGGAAGAGGACAGATACTGCGTACTGACGAGCCAAGGAGAGGACAGGGACAAATAAATCAATTTCTTCATCTATTCCTCTCTTAACTTGTCAATTAAACACATCAGTAGACATAATCAAATAAACAGACAATTAATGGATCAATACGCTTGGTGTGCTGTTGAAAGAGAGACAGGCAGAGAGAGACGGCCGGACAGACTGAAACAGACAGACAGAGAGACTGAGACAGACAGACAGACAGACAGACAGACAGACAGACAGACAGACAGACAGACAGACAGACAGACAGACAGACAGACAGACAGACAGACAGACAGACAGACAGAGACAGACAGACAGACAGACAGAGATGACACAGAGAGATAGTAATAGTGATTTGGACTACCACCTGTCGTTTCCACCCCCTAGATGTAGCTGCTTGTTTCAGGACTGGCCTCCTCTATTACCTTCCTAATCTAACTCTGAGACAGGGATCCTAACCAACCAGTGAAAGAGAGAAAGAAGAGGAGGAGGAAGAGGGCTCTGATTTAGATGCCCGCCAGTAATTGGAATGTCACCTTATTACCATGCTAGATAGTTTATTGTGTTGGCTGGGACTCGGTGGCATGAAATGAAAAATGGAAAGTAGCTTTTCAGCTGGCTGCTGATTTATCATGGCTGTTTCCACTGCCTGCCAGCCAGGGATGGCTGTCCATTTCTATTCAATTAGACATACAGACATACACACACACACACACACACACACACACACACACACACACACACACACACACACACACACACACACACACACACACACACACACACTCTCAAATACATAAGCAAAAGCTGAGATTATAGAGAGTAAACAGTTTTTAGAATGGAATAAAGATTAGTACTTCAGGCTGTGTGTGTGTGGTGGGGGGGGACTTGGTGGGTGAGAACATGTTAAACACCATTGTCTCCTCTAGCCAGAGTTTAGCATTTAACTTTCACTCACTCTGAGGCCCGCTTTTCATAGGCAAAATACATCCTGCAGAGCACATGCACGTGCGTACGCACAAACAGGGTTGAAGTGGTCTGGCCTCGAAAATTGCTTGCTGGGTAATTTAGTTATTTTGTTCTTGGCTGGTACAGTAATACCCTCTCTCACTTCCTGACCCTCTCACCTTATCCCCTCTCTCACTTCCTCACCCTCTCACCTTATCACCCTTTCTCACTTCCTCACCCTCTCACCTTATCACCCCCTCTCTCTCTCACTTCCTCACCCTCTCAACGTATCACCCCCCTCTCTCTCACCTCCTCACCCTCTCACATTATCACCCTCTCTCTCTCTCACCTCCTCACCCTCTCTCACCTCCTCACCCTCTCTTACCCTCTCCCCTTCTCACTCTCTCTCACCTTCTCTCACCCTCTCAACTTCTCACCCTCTTTCTCCTACTTCATCACCCTCTCTCACCTCCTTTCCCTCTCACCTCCTCATCCTCTCTCACCTCCTCACCCTCTGTCACCTCCTCACCTTCTCTCACCCTCTCAACTTCTCACCCTCTTTCTCCTACTTCATCACCCTCTCTCACCTCCTTTCCCTCTCACCTCCTCATCCTCTCTCACCTCCTCACCCTCTCTTATCCTCTCACCTCATCACTCTCTCTCACCTCCTCACCCTCTCTCACCTTCTTACCCTCTCTCACCTCCTCACCCTCTGTCACCTCCTCACCTTCTCTCACCCTCTCAACTTCTCACCCTCTTTTTCCTACCTCATCACCCTCTCTCACCTTCTCTCACCCTCTCAAATTCTCACCCTCTTTCTCCTACCTCATCAGCCTCTCTCACCTTCTCAGCCTCTCACACCTTCTCAGCCTCTCTCACCTTCTCACCCTCTCTCGACTCCTCACCCTCTCTCACCTCCTCGCCCTCTCTCACCTCCGCACCCTCTCTCACCCTCTCAGCTTCTCTCCCTCTCACCTCATTTTAAGAAATATTGGCCCAGTCTATTTCATGGCCCAGTGATAGACTAGCGTCCTGTCCAGGCGGTGTACATCAAGCTACCTCACACTGCAGAAACAGGAGATAACCTCCTGCCCTATGGGCCGCCTGGCTAACTTACTATTTCATATATCACCAGACAGGTGTGTTGTATTGTAACCACAATATGTTTGAGTAGAACTTGTGTAGGGGAGGAGTGGTTGGTTGGGTTTGGACATATTTACATTAGAGGAGAGTCAACACAATGGCTTGTCTCTTATCTCTCACTGTTCACATAAACAGTAGCAAGGAGGAAGATCAACTTTCTCACTTTATCCTTGTTTATTCTCTCTTTCTCTGGATCACTGAGCTCTGTGCATCTCATCTGGATCACTGAGCTGTGTGCAACTCATCTGGATCACTGAGATGTGTACATCTCTTTGTCTGGATCACTGAGCTGTGTGCATCTCTTTGTCTGGATCACTGAGATGTGTGCATCTCCTTCTCTGGATCACTGAGCTGTGTACATCTCCTTCTCTGGATCACTGAGATGTGTACATCTCCTTCTCTGGATCACTGAGCTGTGTACATCTCTTTGTCTGGATCACTGAGCTGTGTACATCTCTTGGCAGTGTACTACTCTCTCTTTACTTTCCCCCTCTAACTCCTCTTCTTCTCCCTCTTCCGTCCCCTCCCCTCCCCTAACTGCCAAGTCTCCTCTCCTCCCCATTTCCTCCCACTTCTCCCCTCCTCCCCATCCCCCTCTCCTCCTCCCTGTCCCCCCCTTTCCTCCCACCTTTCCTGTCTCTCTCAGTGCAGTGATTGAGTGGTACGTTTCCTGTCTCTCTCAGTGCAGTGATTGAGTGCTAGGTTAGACCCAGGCTATCTCAGCACGACTTGCCTGCTTGCTCTCTGTTAATAATGACTCTCCTCTGCCTAAATGAGCTTTTAATGTGCTTAGTCTACCTGCGGCTAGAGAGAGTGAGGGAAAGAAAGAAAGATTAAAGAATGGAGAGCATTGAGTTTGGTATTTGGTATTTTATTAGGATCCCCATTAGCTGTTGTAAAAGCAGCAGCTACTCTTTCAGGGGTCCACACAGAACATGAACCATGACATAATACAGAACATCAATAGACAAGAACAGCTCAAGGACAGAACTACAGTTTAAATGGTCAGTGTGTGGTTGTGCAGTTTGAGAGACCCTGTTGTATATGTATGGTTGTTTGATCACCTGTGTGTGTGTGTGTGTGTGTGTGTGTGTGTGTGTGTGTGTGTGTGTGTGTGTGTGTGTGTGTGTGTGTGTGTGTGTGTGTGTGTGTGTGTGTGTGTGTGTGTGTGTGTGTGTGTGTGTGTGTGTGTGTGTGTGTGTGTGTGTGCGTGCGTGCGTCTGGAACCTGACCATCCTGAATATGTGTTGTGTCCCTCAGAGTGCCGTGACATTCTGCTACCCATGATGCTTCGGGAGCTGAGCGGAGCGCTGAAGGACATGGGGGAGGGGCCTCATGACGAGCGGAGGAACAGCGTGGAGCTGCTCAACAACATCCTGGAGGTCCTGAGCAGAGACAATGTGGTGAGACACACACACAGCCTATCAGGACACAGCCTATCAGGACACAGCCTATCAGGTCACAGCTTACTGCTTACCCATTTGAGCCTAGATTTCTTCATAGGTCCCTTCTAGGCAATGGTGTAAAGTACTTAAGTAAAAATACTTTAAAATACTACTTACCTTTTACTTTTATTTCACTACATTCCTATCTGGCAGACTCACTAAACACACATGCTTCATTTGTAAAAGATGCCTTAGTGTTGGAGTGTGTCCCTGGCTGTCTGGAAAAAAAATACAACGAATGGTGCCATCTTGTTTGCTTAGTATAAGGAATTTAAAAGGATTTATACTTTTACTTCTGATACTTAAGTGCATTTTTAGCAATTGCATTGACTTTTGATACTGAAATATATTTAAAACCAGATACATTTAGTCCAGTAATATTTTACTTGGTGACTTTCACTTTTACTTGAGTAATTTTCTATTAATGTATATTTACTTTTACACAAGTATGACAGTTGGGTACATTTTCCACCACTTCTTCAAGGGAGTTTCCTGACCACTGTGCTTTCTCTTGCATTGCTTGCACTTTAAGGTCTAGGTTGTGTTACTGTTACTGCATTGCATTGCTTGCACTTTAGTGTCCAGGTTGTGTTACTGTTACTGCATTGCATTGCTTGCACTTTAAGGTCTAGGTTGTGTTACTGTTACTGCATTGCATTGCTTGCATTTTAGTGTCCAGGTTGTGTTACTGTTACTGCATTGCATTGCATTGCTTGCACTTTAAGGTCTAGGTTGTGTTACTGTTACTGCATTGCATTGCTTGCACTTTAAGGTCTTGGTTGTTTTACTGTTATTGCATTGATTGCACTTTAGTGTCCAGGTTGTGTTACTGTTACTGCATTGCATTGCTTGCACTTTAAGGTCTAGGTTGTGTTACTGTTACTGCATTGCATTGCTTGCACTTTAGTGTCCAGGTTGTGTTACTGTTACTGCATTGCATTGCTTGCACTTTAAGGTCTAGGTTGTGTTACTGTTACTGCATTGCATTGCTTGCACTTTAGGGTCTAGGTTGTGTTACTGTAAAGCACTTTGTGACTGCTGATGTTAAAAGGGCCTTTAAACATAAATGTGATTGATTGAAACTGACCACTCAGAAGGCTTCAGCGCTTACCAATCCCACACAGGGGACCGTAGTGAACAGCAGATTAATCACATACTACCTCACATCTATCCCCTTTTGGCTTCACACATTCACTGACTCACACATAGAAATAGGCACCTAGGTATATTACCATGCCTGCCTGTACGCACGTATTCCTACACACAAAGTGAATAACAAACTCTCATCAATATTCTACAAAGGCTTGTTAAAGGCTTGTCAAAGGCTTGTTAAAGGAGTGTTAAAGGCTTGTCAAAGGCTTATTAAAGGATTGTTAAAGGCTTTTCAAAGGCTTGTTAAAGGATTGTCAAAGGCTTGTTAAAGGAGTGTTAAAGGCTTGTTAAAGGAGTGTCAAAGGCTTATTAAAGGATTGTCAAAGGCTTATTAAAGGATTGTCAAAGGCTTGTTAAAGGCTTGTCAAAGGCTTGTTAAAGGCTTGTCAAAGGCTTATTAAAGGATTGTCAAAGGCTTATTAAAGGATTGTCAAAGGCTTGTTAAAGGCTTGTCAAAGGCTTGTTAAAGGAGTGTTAAAGGCTTGTCAAAGGCTTATTAAAGGATTGTTAAAGGCTTTTCAAAGGCTTGTTAAAGGAGTGTTAAAGGCTTGTTAAAGGAGTGTCAAAGGCTTATTAAAGGATTGTCAAAGGCTTGTTAAAGGCTTGTCAAAGGCTTGTTAAAGGAGTGTCAAAGGCTTGTTAAAGGATTGTCAAAGGCTTATTAAAGGATTGTCAAAGGCTTGTTAAAGGCTTGTCAAAGGCTTGTTAAAGGAGTGTCAAAGGCTTATTAAAGGATTGTCAAAGGCTTATTAAAGGATTGTCAAAGGCTTGTTAAAGGCTTGTCAAAGGCTTGTTAAAGGATTGTCAAAGGCTTGTTAAAGGCTTGTCAAAGGCTTGTTAAAGGAGTGTCAAAGGCTTGTTAAAGGCTTGTCAAAGGCTTGTTAAAGGCTTGTCAAAGGCTTGTTAAAGGCTTGTCAAAGGCTTGTCAAAGGCTTGTTAAAGGCTTGTCAAAGGCTTGTCAAAGGCTTGTCAAAGGCTTGTCAAAGGCTTGTCAAAGGCTTGTTAAAGGATTGTCAAAGGCTTGTCAAAGGCTTGTTAAAGGCTTGTCAAAGGCTTGTCAAAGGCTTGTTAAAGGATTGTCAAAGGCTTGTCAAAGGCTTGTTAAAGGCTTGTCAAAGGCTTGTTAAAGGATTGTCAAAGGCTTGTTAAAGGAGTGTCAAAGGCTTGTTAAAGGAGTGTCAAAGGCTTGTTAAAGGAGTGTCAAAGGCTTGTTAAAGGCTTGTCAAAGGCTTGTCAAAGGCTTGTCAAAGGCTTGTTAAAGGAGTGTCAAAGGCTTGTTAAAGGATTGTCAAAGGCTTGTTAAAGGCTTGTCAAAGGCTTGTTAAAGGATTGTCAAAGGCTTGTTAAAGGCTTGTCAAAGGCTTGTTAAAGGCTTGTCAAAGGCTTGTTAAAGGCTTGTCAAAGGCTTGTTAAAGGATTGTCAAAGGCTTGTTAAAGGCTTGTCAAAGGCTTGTTAAAGGCTTGTCAAAGGCTTATTAAAGGATTGTCAAAGGCTTGTTAAAGGAGTGTCAAAGGCTTATTAAAGGAGTGTCAAAGGCTTGTTAAAGGCTTGTCAAAGGCTTATTAAAGGATTGTCAAAGGCTTGTCAAAGGCTTGTTAAAGGCTTGTTAAAGGAGTGTTAAAGGCTTGTTAAAGGAGTGTTAAAGGCTTGTTAAAGGAGTGTCAAAGGCTTATTAAAGGAGTGTCAAAGGTTTGTTAAAGGATTGTCAAAGGCTTATTAAAGGATTGTCAAAGGCTTGTCAAAGGCTTGTTAAAGGATTGTCAAAGGCTTGTTAAAGGATTGTTAAAGGCTTATTAAAGGATTGTTAAAGGCTTGTCAAAGGCTTATTAAAGGATTGTCAAAGGCTTGTTAAAGGATTGTCAAAGGCTTGTTAAAGGCTTGTCAAAGGCTTATTAAAGGATTGTCAAAGGCTTGTCAAAGGCTTGTTAAAGGATTGTCAAAGGCTTGTTAAAGGATTGTCAAAGGCTTGTTAAAGGAGTGTCAAAGGCTTGTTAAAGGATTGTCAAAGGCTTGTTAAAGGCTTGTCAAAGGCTTGTTAAAGGCTTGTCAAAGGCTTGTTAAAGGCTTGTCAAAGGCTTGTTAAAGGATTGTCAAAGGCTTGTTAAAGGATTGTCAAAGGCTTGTTAAAGGCTTGTCAAAGGCTTATTAAAGGATTGTCAAAGGCTTGTTAAAGGAGTGTCAAAGGCTTATTAAAGGAGTGTCAAAGGCTTGTTAAAGGCTTGTCAAAGGCTTATTAAAGGATTGTCAAAGGCTTGTCAAAGGCTTGTTAAAGGCTTGTTAAAGGAGTGTTAAAGGCTTGTTAAAGGAGTGTTAAAGGCTTGTTAAAGGAGTGTCAAAGGCTTATTAAAGGAGTGTCAAAGGCTTGTTAAAGGCTTGTTAAAGGCTTATTAAAGGATTGTTAAAGGCTTGTCAAAGGCTTATTAAAGGATTGTCAAAGGCTTGTTAAAGGATTGTCAAAGGCTTGTTAAAGGCTTGTCAAAGGCTTATTAAAGGATTGTCAAAGGCTTGTCAAAGGCTTGTTAAAGGATTGCCAAAGGCTTGTTAAAGGATTGTCAAAGGCTTGTTAAAGGAGTGTCAAAGGCTTATTAAAGGAGTGTCAAAGGCTTGTTAAAGGCTTGTCAAAGGCTTATTAAAGGATTGTCAAAGGCTTGTCAAAGGCTTGTTAAAGGATTGTCAAAGGCTTGTTAAAGGATTGTTAAAGGAGTGTCAAAGGCTTGTTAAAGGAGTGTCAAAGGCTTATTAAAGGCTTGTTAAAGGCTTGTTAAAGGATTGTCAAAGGCTTATTAAAGGCTTGTTAAAGGCTTGTTAAAGGCTTGTTAAAGGCTTGTTAAAGGCTTGTTAAAGGCTTGTCAAAGGCTTGTCAAAGGCTTGTTAAAGGATTGTCAAAGGCTTGTTAAAGGCTTGTTAAAGGATTGTCAAAGGCTTGTTAAAGGCTTGTCAAAGGCTTGTTAAAGGCTTGTCAAAGGCTTATTAAAGGATTGTCAAAGGCTTGTCAAAGGCTTGTTAAAGGATTGTCAAAGGCGTGTTAAAGGCTTGTTAAAGGATTGTCAAAGGCTTGTTAAAGGATTGTCAAAGGCTTGTTAAAGGAGTGTCAAAGGCTTATTAAAGGAGTGTCAAAGGCTTGTTAAAGGCTTGTCAAAGGCTTATTAAAGGATTGTCAAAGGCTTGTCAAAGGCTTGTTAAAGGCTTGTTAAAGGATTGTCAAAGGCTTGTTAAAGGAGTGTCAAAGGCTTATTAAAGGCTCGTTAAAGGAGTGTCAAAGGAGTGTCAAAGGCTTGTTAAAGGCTTGTTAAAGGATTGTCAAAGGCTTGTTAAAGGAGTGTCAAAGGCTTATTAAAGGCTTGTTAAAGGCTTGTTAAAGGAGTGTCAAAGGCTTATTAAAGGCTTGTTAAAGGCTTGTTAAAGGCTTGTTAAAGGCTTGTTAAAGGCTTATTAAAGGAGTGTCAAAGGCTTGTTAAAGGCTTGTCAAAGGCTTGTTAAAGGCTTGTTAAAGGAGTGTCAAAGGCTTATTAAAGGCTTGTTAAAGGCTTGTTAAAGGCTTGTTAAAGGCTTGTTAAAGGCTTATTAAAGGAGTGTCAAAGGCTTGTCAAAGGCTTATTAAAGGATTGTCAAAGCCTTGTTAAAGGATTGTTAAAGGATTGCGTGTTAAAGGATTGTTAAAGGATTGCATAACGCAACGTTAACTATTCATGAAAATCGCAAATGAAATGAAATCAATATGCTAGCTCTCATGCTTAGCCTTTTATTAACAACACTGTCATCTCAGATTTTCAAAAATATGCTTCTCTACCATAGCAAACTAGCATTTAGCATTTAGCATTTAGCGTTAGCATTTAGCATTAGCATTTAGCGTTAGCATAGCAGACAACACAAAAACCAGCAAAAACATTCAATAAATCATTTACCTTTGAAGAACTTCGGATGTTTTCAATGAGGAGAATCTCAGTTAGATAGCAAATGTTCAGGTTTTCCTGAAAGATTTTTTGAGCTGGAGAAATCGGTCCGTTTGGTGCGTCACGTTTGGCTACCAAAACAAAACGAAAATTCAGTTATCCAAACGCCAAACTTTTTTCCAAATTAACTCCATAATATCGACTTGAAACATGGCAAACGTTGTTTAGAACCAATCCTCAAGGTGTTTTTCACATATCTCTTCATCATGATGTATCGTTCCTGGAAGTATGAGTCTCCTTCTGTATCGTATGGTAAAATAATTGCCACTGGGAATTACGCACCAAATTAGACAAAGGACACCGGACGGCCCCCTGGCAAATGTAGTCTCTTATGGCCAATCTTCCAATGATATGCCTACAAATACGTCACAATGCTGCAGACATCTTGGACGAACGGCAGAGCGCATAAACTCGTTCACAGCATATTCACAGCCATATAAGGAGACCAGAGTAAAACAGAGCGTCAAAAATCCTGCTCATTTCCTGTTTGAAGTTTCATCTTGGTTTCGCCTGTAAAATCAGTTCTGGGGCACTCACAGATAATATCTTTGCAGTTTTGAAAACGTCAGAGTGTTTTCTTTCCAAAGCTGGCAATTATATGCATAGTCGAGCATCTTTTCGTGACAAAATATTGCGCTTAAAACGGGCACGTTTCTTTATCCAATAATGACATAGCGCCCCCATAGGTTGAAGAGGTTAACAAGCCTTTGACAAGCCTTTGGCAAGCCTTTATTAACAAGCCTTTAACAAGCCTTTAACAAGCCTTTATTAACAAGCCTTTAACAAGCCTTTAACAAGCCTTTATTAACAAGCCTTTGACAAGCCTTTATTAAAAAGCCTTTAAAGGCTTGTTAATAAAGGCTTGTTAAATTATTGTTAAGGGCTTGTTAAAGGCTTGTTAAAGGCTTGTTAATAAAGGCTTGTTAAAGCCTTGTTAATAAAGGCTTGTCAACGGCTTGTTAAAAAGCTTGTTAAAGGCTTGTTAAAATTTCTTGATCATTTCCGTCAACATCCACTGAATTGCAGAGCGCCAAATGAAAATTAAATTTAAAAAAATATTTAATTTTCATGAAATCACAAGTGCAATGTAGCAAAACATAGCTTGTCAAAGGCTTGGTATAAGGCTTGTTAAAGGCTTGTCAAAGGCTTGGTAAAGGCTTGTTAAAGGCTTGGTAAAGGCTTGTTAAAGGCTTGTCAAATGCTTGGTAAAGGCTTGCTAAATATTTGTCAAAGGCTTGTTAAAGGCTTGTCAAAGGCTTGGTAAAGGCTTGTTAAAGGCTTGTCAAAGGCTTGGTAAAGCAATTTGTTGACAGAATAGAACGACAGAACCTTTGAAGTGAAGTTATGCCTCTATTTCCCTCATTGCTTAGGCAATGTAAACATATGTTTCGCATGCCAATAAAGCCCCTTAAATTGAAATGTAATTGAGAGAGAGACAGAGAGAGAGAGAGAGAGAATGAACAAATAAGTTGTGATGAAGAACAGTGACTTCAGTAGCATAGCTAGAAAGAGGGAGACTGACATAAAAATGGAAATTGAATAACAGGGAAAAACAGCCAGCCAGACACAGCCAGGGACACAGCCAGGGACACAGCCAGGGACACAGCCAGGGACACAGCCAGGGACACAGACAGGGACACAGACAGGGACACAGACAGGGACACAGACAGGGACACAGACAGGGACACAGACAGGGACACAGACAGGGACACAGACAGGGACACAGACGGGGACACAGCCGGGGACACAGACGGGGACACAGACGGGGACACAGCCGGGGACACAGACGGGGACACAGCCGGGGACACAGACGGGGACACAGCCGGGGACACAGCCGGGGACACAGACGGGGACACAGCCGGGGACACAGCCAGGGACACAGCCAGGGACACAGACAGGGACACAGCCAGGGACACAGCCAGGGACAGAGCCAGGGACACAGACAGGGACACAGACAGGGACACAGCCAGGGACACAGACAGGGACAAAGACAGGGACACAGCCAGGGACACAGCCAGGGACACAGCCACAGGGACACAGCCAGGGACACAGACAGGGACACAGCCAGGGACACAGCCAGGGACACAGCCAGGGGACACAGACAGGGACACAGCCAGGGACACAGACAGGGACACAGCCAGGGACACAGACAGGGACACAGACAGGGACACAGCCAGGGACACAGACAGGGACACAGCCAGGGACACAGCCAGGGACACAGACAGGGACACAGCCAGGGACACAGCCAGGGACACAGCCAGGGACACAGACAGGGACACAGCCAGGGACACAGACAGGGACACAGCCAGGGACACAGCCAGGGACACAGACAGGGACACAGCCAGGGACACAGACAGGGACACAGACAGGGACACAGACAGGGACACAGACAGGGACACAGACAGGGACACAGCCAGGGACACAGACAGGGACACAGACAGGGACACAGCCAGGGACACAGCCAGGGACACAGACAGGGACACAGACAGGGACACAGCCAGGGACACAGACAGGGACACAGCCAGGGACACAGACAGGGACACAGCCAGGGACACAGCCAGGGACACAGCCAGGGACACAGACAGGGACACAGCCAGGGACACAGACAGGGACACAGCCAGGGACACAGCCAGGGACACAGCCAGGGACACAGACAGGGACACAGCCAGGGACACAGACAGGGACACAGCCAGGGACACAGACAGGGACACAGACAGGGACACAGACAGGGACACAGCCAGGGACACAGACAGGGACACAGCCAGGGACACAGACAGACAGACAGACAGACAGACAGACAGACAGTGACAGATAGAGACGGAGTCCGAGACAGAGATGGAGACAGAGACAGAGGTGGAGACAGAGACAGAGATGGAGACAGACATACAGAGGTAGAGACAGACATACAGAGGTAGAGACAGACATACAGAGGTGGAGACAAACAGACAGAGGTGGAGACAGACATACAGTGGTGGAGACAGACATACAGAGGTAGAGACAGACAGACAGAGGTGGAGACAGACAGAGGTGGAGACAGACAGACAGAGGTAGAGATAGACATACAGAGGTGGAGACAGACATACAGAGGTAGAGACAGACATACTGAGATAGAAAGACAGGTACAGACAGAGACAGATGGAGGTAGAGACAGACATACAGAGGTGGATACAAACATACAGAGGTGGAGACAGATATACAGAGGTGGAGACAGACATACAGAGATAGAAACAGACATGCAGAGGTGGAGACAAACAGACAGAGGTGGAGACAGACAGACAGAGGTGGAGACAGACATACAGAGGTGGAGACAGACAGACAGACAGACAGACAGACAGACAGACAGACAGACAGACAGACAGACAGACAGACAGACAGACAGACAGACAGACAGACAGACAGACAGACAGACAGACAGACAGACAGACAGACAGACAGAGACAGAGGCAGCCTATAGATCTCTGGTCTGTGTGTACTGTCTTTCTGTCTGTAGTAGTTTAATATACTATCTGAATCCCTAACTCCCTAACTGACGTTGGTGCTCTATAAGAGAGCTTTACAACATGTGGACTGATTATTGTTCTGCCAATATGACATCTCCCAATCCAGTGTATCAACACTCAGATTACACATAAATCTATCTGCCTGGCAAAGGCAAGACAAAAAGAGCAAATATGAAGGATTTGATGTGAGAGAATTTTATAGATGGAAGGGGGAGAAACAAGGAAGGCTGAAGAGTGATCCCTCACAGATAAAAAGAAAAACAACTAGCAGGGAGATGCATGGGGAAGAGAAAGATGAGGGAGGAGAGAAACGGTATATATATATATATATGAGAGAGGAGAGAGTGAGGGAGAGAGGAGGTATAGATAGAGAGGGAGAGAGGAGGTATAGAGAGAGAGAGAAAGTGAGAGAGAGAGAGGAGAGAGAGGGAGGAGAGGGAGAGGGAGAGAGGAGGTATAGAGAGAGAGAGAGCGAGAGAGAGAGAGGAGAGAGAGAGAGAGGGAGAAAGGAGGTATAGAGAGGGAGAGAGAGAGAGAGAGAGAGAGAGAGAGGAGGAGAGAGAGAGAGAGAGAGAGAGGGAGGAGAGAGAGAGAGGGAGGAGAGAGAGAGGAGAGAGGGAGGAGAGAGAGAGGGAGAGAGGAGGTATAGAGAGAGAGAGAGAGAGAGAGGGGGGGGTTTGCATTGTTCTTCACGCCCCATTTCACTTCACTCACAGTCTCTCTCCCCCTCTGTCTCCTGCCTCTCTCTCTCTCCTGTCCTCCCTCTCTCCTCTCCTCCTCTAGACGCTCCCACACTGTGCTGCAGACTGAGTGATTGCCGTGGGGATGTAGAGTGTACCTGATTAAGTTGTCACGCCAAACATGTCTTTGAACTAGAGAGGGGAGAGACAGATACAGATGTCCTGGGGAATAGCACAGTGTGTGTGTGTGTCTGTGTGTGTTTAGGAGGAGTTGTGAGAGAGAGTTTATTTGAGGTAGAGGGAGCACTGTGTGACTCTGATCTGATTTAGCGAGGCGAGGGTGTCTATGTGTGTGTGTGTGTGTGTGTGTGTGTGTGTGTGTGTGTGTGTGTGTGTGTGTGTGTGTGTGTGTGTGTGTGTGTGTGTGTGTGTGTGTGTGTGTGTGTGTGTGTGTGTTTGTCAAGGTGAGTTTGGGTTTGGGAGAGAGATATGATACAAAAAAGATGCAGAAATGTCTTATTTAAAGTCATTCAGACATAGGAACAACTGCTTCACTGCACTATGACATCTGTTTGTGTGTGATGACACATCCACTCTGCTCTGTTTACCTTGACGGTATCCAGTGACCAATTTCAGAATTTAATTTAATCATGTCTGCCTGCCTCAAATCAATCCCTTTAAATCACATACCAACATGACCGACACACACACACACACACACACACACACACACACACACTCTTTTCACACATATACACACTGTTGATATGGCTCTAAATACTGTAGCTTGGGTATAATTCCCACTGACAGTTTTCAAAGTCTAGAGAACAACACAAGGCTTAAGATAGGGCTTGTCTCAAGGTACTGTAAATAAGCTGAACAGCCACACAGTCAGGGTCATTACAAGGTAACGTACTGGAGGACACAGCAGATGTTTTCCTGGATAGAGTAGCTAGCTGCCTCGCTGCACCACTGAGTGGGCTCACGCACACTGTCTGGAGGAGAGAGAGAGAGAGTGTGTGTGCAGTGCTCTGTAGCTCAGTGGTAGAGCATGGCCCTGCACCGCCAGGAGAGTGGGTTGGATCCCCTGGACGACACATATATGTAACAGGTGTCCACACTGGATTTGAATTAGCTGAATCACATGTATTATTATTATTATTACATGTCATTCCAGATTAAATGAATATGCAGTAGTTGATGAGGATACCTAGGTGACTCAAATAATCAATGACCTTTCACCTCTACTGTCATGTAGGGTACAGCAATTGTTTTAATGTTGTTTTAATTTAACCTTTATTTAACTAAGCAAGTCAGTTAAGAACAAATTCTTATTTACAATGACGGCCTACCTGGAAACACTGGGTTAACTGCTTTGTTCAGGGGCAGAATGACACATTTGTACCTTTTCAGCTCAGGGAATTCGATCCAGCAACCTTTCGGTTACTGGCCCAATGCTCTAACCACTAGGCTACCTGCGGCAGCAATGGGGCGGCAGAAATGGGGGCAGTGAATTACTTTGGCGAAGCATACAGAGAGAAAACAGTCAGGTTGTAGAGATCTAAGACATCACTGATGAAAGCCTTAGTGAGTGATGTTGAGTGGATATAAAAGGTATGTATATGAGTCTGTCTAAAACATTTACAAACATGTCTCTCTTTTCACTCCAAATGGTTCATGACCTTCCTCTCCTTCTCGCCTTCTCTCCTTCTCTCTCTCTCTCTCTCTCTCTTTCAGGGTGACACATTCCAGCATATTCAGGACATTGTGGTCAGTCTCCTCAGGACCATCAACCGTACAGTCATAACCATGGGTCGTGAACACGCCCTGATCGTGAGTAAACCTAATTACCCCCCTTCCCAAAGCAATAGTCCACTATTCACCAGTCAAATATTTGGAAGGCCACCAAAATTCCTGAAATTTCCATCCCTAACTATAGCATTAGAACTGCCAGACAGAGTTGCAATATTCTTCAGAGACTACAGAGTTCTGTCTTACTATCCATGTCTGTGCCCAAAGAATTTGAGCTTCTACTTTTAAAAATCCATCTTTCCAGAAACAAGTCTCTCACCGTTGCTACTTGTTACAATATATGTGCCTTGGACAATATATGTGAATTGATTGCCCCCCATCTATCTTCAGAACTCGTACTGTTTGGTGACCTAAACTGGGACATGCTTAACACCCCGGCCGTCCTACAATCTAAACTAGATGCCCTCAATCTCACACAAATGATCAATGAACCTACCAGGTACAACCCCAAACCCGTAAACACGGGCACCCTCATAGATATCATCCTGACCAACCTGCCCTTTAAATACACCTATGCTGTCTTCAACCAGGATCTCAGCGATCACTGCCTCATTGCCTGCATCCGTAATGGGTACGCGGTCAAACGACGACCCCTCATCACTGTCAAACGCTCCCTAAAACACTTCAGCGAGCAAGCCTTTCTATTCGACCTGGCCCGGGTATCCTGGAAGGATTTTGACCTCCTTCAGTTAGTAGGGGATGCCTGGTTATTCTTTAAAAGTGCTTTCCTCACCATCTTAAATAAGCATGCCCCATTCCAACAATTTTGAAACAGGAACAGATATAGCCCTTGGTTCACTCCAGACCTGTCTGCCCTTGACCAGCACAAAAACATCCTGTGGCATACTGTATTAGCATCGAATTGCCCCCATGATATGCTTTTCAGGGTAGTTAGGAACCAATATAGACAGGCAGTTAGGCAAACAAAGGTTAGCTTTTTCAAACAGAAATGTGCATCCTGTAGCACAAACTCCCAAAAGTTCTGGGACACAGTAAAGTCCATGGAGAATAAGGGCACGTCCTCCCAGCTGCCCACTGCACTGAGGCTAGGAAACACTGTCACCACCGATAAATCCACAATAATTGAGCATTTCAATAAGCATTTTTCTACGGCTGGCCATGCTTTCTACCTGGCTACCCCTACCCTGGTAAACGGCTCTGCACCTAACACAGCATCTTGCCCAACCCCCCGCCCCCCCCCCCCCCCACTTCTCATTCACCCAAATCCAGACAGCTAATGTTCTGAAAGAGCTACAAAATCTGGACCTCTACAAATCAGCTGGGCTAGACAATCTGGACCCTCTCTTTCTAAAATGATTCGCCGCAAATGTTGCAACCCCTATTACTAGCCTGTTCAACCTCTCTTTCGTATCGTCTGAGTTCCCCAAAGATTGGTAAGCTGCCGCGGTCATCCCCCTCTTCAAAGGGGAGACACTATAGACCCAAACTGTTACAGACCCATATCCATCCTACCCTGCCTTTCTAAGGTCTAAGGTCTTCGAAAGCCAAGTTAATAAACAGATCACTGACCATTTCGAATCCCACCGTACCTTCTCCGCTATGAAATCTGGTTTCCGAGCTGCTGATAGGTGCACCTTAGCCACGCTCAAGGTTCTAAACGATATCATAACCACCATCGATAAGAGACATTACTGTGCAGCCGTATTCATCGACCTGGCCAAGGCTTTTGACTCTGTCAATCACCACATTCTTATTGGCAGACTCAACAGCCTTGGTTTCTCAAATGATTGCCTCGCCTGGTTCACCAACTAATTCTCAGACAGAGTTTAGTGTGTCAAATCGGATGGCCTGTTGTCCAGACCTCAGGCAGTCTCTATTGGGGTGCCACAGGGTTCAATTCTCAGTCTGACTATTTTCTCTGTATACATCAATGATGTTACTCTTGCTGCTGGTGATTCTCTGATTCACCTCTACGCAGACGACACCATTCTGCATACTTCTGGCTCTTCTTTGGACACTGTGTTAACTAACCTCCAGACGAGCTTCAATGCCATACAACTCTCCTTCCGTGGCCTCCAACTGCTCTTAAATGCAAGCAAAACTAAATGCATACTCTTCAACCGATCGCTGCCCGCATCTGCCAGCACGTCTAGCATCACTACTCTGACAACTACAAATACCTAGATGTCTGGTTAGACTGTAAACTCTCCTTCCAGACTCACATTAAGCACCTTCAATCCAAATTTAAATTGGCTTCCTATTTCGTAACAAAGCATCCTTCACTCATGCTGCCAAACATACCCTCGTAAAACTGACTATCCTACCGATCCTTGACTTCGGCGATGTCATTTACAAAATAGCCTCCAACACTCTACTCAGCAAATTGGATGCAGTCTATCATAGTTCCATCCATTTTGTCACCAAAGCCCCATATACACCCACCACTGCGACCTGTATGCTCTCGTTGGCTGGCCCTCGCTTAATATTCGTTGCCAAACCCACTGGCTCCAGGTCATCTATAAATCTTTGTTAGGTAAAGCCCCACCTTATCTCAGCTCACTGGTCACCATAGCAGCACCCACCCGTAGCACACGCGCCATACGGTATATTTCACTGGTCACCCCCAAAGCCAATTCCTCTTTTGGCCGCCTTTCCTTTCAGTTCTCTGCTGCCAATGACTGGAATGAATTGCAAAAATCACTGAAGCTGGAGACTCATATCTCCCTCAATAACTTTAAGCATCAGCTGTCAGAGCAGCTTACAGATCATTCCACCTGTACATAGCCCATCTGTAACTAGCCCACCCAACTACCTCATCCCCATAATGTTATTTTTTCTCCTTTGCACCCCAGTATCTCTACTCGCACATTCATCTTCTGCACATCTATCACTCCAGTGTTTAATTGCTAAATTGTCATTATTTTTCCACTACGGCCTATTTATTGCCTTACCTCGCTAATCTTACCTCATTTGCACAGATTGTATATATACTTTTCTATTGTGTTATTGACTGTACGTTTGTTTAGTACATGTGTAACTCTGTGTTGTTGTTTGTGTCGCACTGCTTTGCTTTATCTTGGCCAGGTCACAGTTGTAAATGAGAACTTGTTCTCAACTGGCCTACCTGGTTAAATAAAGGTGAAATATATTTTTTTCAGCGATTACGTGTTTGCAGGGTTTTGCTCCAACCCAATTGACTTGGCTTCCCATACTGCCCTCCATAGTCTCCTACCATATAATTAGTGCAGTTGTAGAAGATGCTTTCCAGTTTATTGATCTTTACCTTGGTTGCCCTCTAAATGATTCTCTTCAGTCCTTTAAGTGTTTCTCAAATTGTTGCTTGGGTCCTGCTGGTGGCTGGTGGCTGGTGGCCAATTCCATTTGGGCCTTGACTTAAAAATGGAGTTCTGATTAAAAATAAGGGACTTGTTATTTTCTTGGAGAAAAAGTATTGATTGCTTCAGTCTGTCTTTCAGTTCAGTTACTTATTAGACCTTTATTATACACTTTGAAATACCACAGTATTACCCTCCCAGACTAACCCCTCAGTTCTTACCATCCATCCATAGTACCACAGTATTACCCTCCCAGACTAACCCCTCAGTTCTTACCATCCATCCATAGTACCACAGTATTACCCTCCCAGACTAACCACTCAGTTCTTACCATCCATCCATAGTACCACAGTATTACCCTCCCAGACTAACCACTCAGTTCTTACCATCCATCCATAGTACCACAGTATTACCCTCCCAGACTAACCACTCAGTTCTTACCATGCATCCATAGTACCACAGTATTACCCTCCCAGACTAACCCCTCAGTTCTTACCATCCATCCATAGTACCACAGTATTACCCTCCCAGACTAACCCCCCAGTTCTTACCATCCATCCATAGTACCACAGTATTACCATCCCAGACTAACCACTCAGTTCTTACCATCCATCCATAGTACCACAGTATTACCCTCCCAGACTAACCCCTCAGTTCTTACCATCCATCCATAGTACCACAGTATTACCCTCCCAGACTAACCACTCAGTTCTTACCATCCATCCATAGTACCACAGTATTACCCTCCCAGACTAACCCCTCAGTTCTTACCATCCATCCATAGTACCACAGTATTACCCTCCCAGACTAACCACTCAGTTCTTACCATCCATCCATAGTACCACAGTATTACCCTCCCAGACTAACCTCTCAGTTCTTACCATCCATAGTACCACAGTATTACCCTCCCAGACTAACCCCTCAGTTCTTACCATCCATCCATAGTACCACAGTATTACCCTCCCAGACTAACCCCTCAGTTCTTACCATCCATCCATAGTACCACAGTATTACCCTCCCAGACTAACCCCTCAGTTCTTACCATCCATCCATAGCACCACAGTATTACCCTCCCAGACTAACCCCTCAGGCTTTACTATCCATCCATAGCACCACAGTATTACCCTCCCAGACTAACCCTTCAGTTCTTACCATCCATCCATATTACCACAGTATTACCCTCCCAGACTAACCCCTCAGTTCTTACCATCCATCCATCCATAGTACCACAGTATTACCCTCCTAGACTAACCCCTCAGTTCTTACCATCCATCCATAGTACCACAGTGTTTCCCTCCTAGACTAACCCCTCAGTTCTTACCATCCATCCATAGTACCACAGTATTACCCTCCCAGACTAACCCCTCAGTTCTTACCATCCATCCATAGTACCACAGTATTACCCCCCCAGACTAAACCCCTCAGTTCTTACCATCCATCCATAGTACCACAGTATTACCCTCCCAGACTAAACCCCTCAGTTCTTACCATCCATCCATAGTACCACAGTATTACCCTCCCAGACTAAACTCTCAGTTCTTACCATCCATCCATAGTACCACAGTATTACCCTCCCAGACGAACCCCTCAGCTTTTACTATCCATCCATAGTACCACAGTATTACCCTCCCAGACTAAACCCCTCAGTTCTTACCATCCATCCATCCATAGTACCACAGTATTACCCTCCCAGACTAACCCCTCAGTTCTTACCATCCATCCATAGTACCACAGTATTACCCTCCCAGACGAACCCCTCAGCTTTTACCATCCATCCATAGTACCACAGTATTACCCTCCCAGACTAAACCCCTCAGTTCTTACCATCCATCCATCCATAGTACCACAGTATTACCCTCCCAGACGAACCCCTCAGCTTTTACCATCCATCCATAGTACCACAGTTTCATTCTAAATGGTGGTAGTCAAAAGTGCTTTATGTGAGTCATCATGGCACAAAAAAAGCTTTAGGCAATCACCCTTCAAGCTGACTCTTCATGATTTATTTAAAATACACACCTTTATTGGATCCCAATATAACTGTTACAAACAGCTGCAGAAACACAGTGAGAGGAAGAAGAATAGCATTGTGGGAGATCATACACTGGGATGTTTTATAAAAAAGCACTGATGTGGCAGGTTAGGGTCTGGTGCTGATGATTGGTTAAACAGTAAATAGGGTGTGGTCTTAGAAGCAAAGGCTGATTCTAATTGGTTGAGCTTGGGTTATAACCAATAGCATTGTGGAAGAGTGGAAGCTCGTAGAGTGGAGTGTTTATTATTGTCTTTGTGTTTGGTGCACTCGGAGGGAATCCTGAATGGATCCTCGCTTTGTCAGTCAAGTCTGGGAGACTGTTGATTGGTTGCACGGCCTGTCACTCTCCAAAGGGCTTGATGATGGAATCGTCTCTGTTTAGGTAGTAGAGTTCCTCTCTTCACTGTGACATGGTCCATCACCTATGAATTCTCATCTGACAGATGTTAGAACTAAGGAAAGGTCACCGCTGTCACAGCCTTCTAGACTGAACTCTTGTCAAAGTTTAGTGTCTCCCCTAAATCCATAGCTCAGTAACTGTACCAAGACTTTGGGTTAAAGTAACTATCAATCAGCCCATAGTTGTGGGCTGATGTACTGTTCGCTCTCCAACCATGTCAGAGATGAACCATAGATCTCCATAGATACCATAACAGGTGTACAGTTCCCATAGCAACAACAATGAAACAGGAGCAGTCCCCATGGTCCATAGACACACACCTGTCCAATCCCCATGGTAACAGCAGTCCGAAATGTCTTCATGGCGACTGTACCACCGGCGATGGCTGTGTGTGGGCGAGTGTGTCTGTGTGTGTCTACAGCCACCAGAAGCACTTCTTGCGTAGCTTCTTGACGAGGGTCTTGGTGTTCGGGTGGGCGGGGGCAGGTTTGGGGACAGGGAGGGGAAAATCATAGTCCCTGTCTAGAGTCTCCATCACTGGCTGGAACCTGTCTTCCTGCTGTCTGAAGTCATGCTCCACACTGGAGAGAGAGAGAGGGGGGAGAGTGGAGAGGTTGGGGGAGAAGGTGAGAGTGAGGGAGACAGAAAGAGGGGGAGAGAGAAGGAGACAGAAAGAGGGGGAGGGTAGGATAGAAAGATAGAGTGGGTGAGAGAGACAGAAGGGTAGAGCATTAGACACATTTATACACACACAATATCTTGTAATAATACAAATGTACTTTAATATAAATGCAGTTATGTGAATACAATAACATACTGTACATTGATGCACATGCTTCACACCTCGTAAGTACCATGTGCCGATGCAAGTGCACACTTAATCAGACAGACACACACACACACACACACACACACACAGACACACACACACACACACACACACACACACACACACAGAGACACACACACACACACACACACACACACACACACACACACACAGAGAGACACACACACACACACACACACACACACACACACACACACACACACACACACACACACACACACACACACACACACACACACACACAGAGACACACACACACACACACACACACACACACACACACACACACACACACACACACACACACAGAGACACACACACACACACACACACACAGACACACACACACTCTGAAATCGATTCACGTTCATAGCATTCTTGCACTTCATGCACCACTACATCACAGGCTGGAGAGATGAGAGAAGGAGAGTCATCTTAAAGTGTTGAAACTAAAACAGAGGGCTGAGGGAAATACTTCTTCCCCTGAGATGCTTTCAAAGCAATCCCTCCCCTCTCTCTCTCTCTCTCTCTCTCTCTCTCTCTCTCTCTCTCTCTCTCTCTCTTTTCTTCTTCTCTCAAGTGCTTCAGGTCATATTGTAGTGGAGGTTGAGTGTTTCTGTGGCAAGTTTGGCTTGAAAGTTCAAGGCTGAGGTCTCTGTGTGTGTGTGTGTGTGTGTGTGTGTGTGTGTGTGTGTGTGTGTGTGTGTGTGTGTGTGTGTGTGTGTGTGTGTGTGTGTGTGTGTGTGTGTGTGTGTGTGTGTCGGTGTGTCTGTAGAGGGACGAGATGAGATGCATAGGGATTAAGCATCTGGAGTTAATGAGGCTTATGATGAGGGAAGGCATAAGGGGGAATGACACACGCACCCGCACGTACTCTCACACACACACCATGCGTGCATGCACACACACACACCATGCGTGCATGCACACACACCATGCACACACCATGCACACACACACACTCAGTCAACTTATTTGCTCTCTCCTGACAAATAAAAGTGTGAAATGAAACCTCTGTAATGACAACAGTGACTGGGAAGAGAGAGTCACATGGAATACACAGGGCCCTCTATGAGAGTAAAGAGGGAGGGATGAGAAGGGGGAACAGAGAGTCACATGGAATACACAGGGCCCTCTAGGAGAGTAAAGAGGGAGGGATGAGAAGGGGGAAGAGAGAGTCACATGGAATACACAGGGCCCTCTAGGAGAGTAAAGAGGGAGGGATGAGAAGGGGGAAGAGAGAGTCACATTGAATACACAGGGCCCTCTAGGATAGTAAAGAGGGAGGGATGAGAAGGGGGAAGAGAGAGTCACATGGAATACACAGGGCCCTCTAGGAGAGTAAAGAGGGAGGGATGAGAAGGGGGAAGAGAGAGTCACATGGAATACACAGGGCCCTCTAGGAGAGTAAAGAGGGAGGGATGAGAAGGGGGAAGGGAGAGTCACATGGAATACACAGGGCCCTCTAGGAGAGTAAAGAGGGAGGGATGAGAAGGGGGAAGAGAGAGTCACATGGAATACACAGGGCCCTCTAGCCCTTTCACACGTACCATCACACGGGTGTGATCGTTCTACAGTGGTCCCTGAAGCGTATGATCACACCCGTGTGTTTAGAACACTCATTTAGAATGCTCGTTTAGAACGGCAGTTTCGAATGACGCAACAATCAGCGTTTGAGCTGGCCACACTTTTTTCAGAAACTATTTACACAAACACAGTCCTTACAAAGTTATGTCCAGAATGTCAGCAGTTTATTTTTGGATGGATTGTTCAGATATTCACAGAAGATATAGCATAACACAATCATCCTAACCGGAAAAATGTAGGCTACATTTGTCCTAGCGCTGAGGAAAGATTGACCCAACACAAGCAGTCATATTTTCTAACTCTCGGCTGACGTAAACTACAATATGAATTAGCTAATAGCAATTACTGTATATAATTAATCACATCACGGGTGAGTGAGCTCACCATTGATCGAAATAACTAGGTAAAACACTTTATAGAAATCGAAAGTAATCCGACATTAGTTTCAGCGCGCAGCCATGCATTTTTTCCTCACAGAAACCGAAGATAATAAGAGAAGACGAGATGAGTTTGGTCTGTTTGTAGTATGCATGTTGAAGGGGTGTGTCATCTACCGTCGTTCACATCCCACCATGAATTTCCGGAAGTCCTCAAAAATTAGTGAACTCTTACTCACCTCATTTTGTTATAACATCTTTGGTCAAACAGACGTGAATCCCAGAATGCATTGTATGTCAACAAACATGGATACACAGCTGGAATTAGCTTAGCTCATCATAATCAGTACAACCTTCAAAAGGTATTTTACACACATAATATGTGCCCATTACAATCTGTGCAAGAATCGGAATGCATGATTTGTCACCTAGAATTGAAAACATGTGAATAAAATCGTAAATACACAAATAATTACCACACAAAACATTTTCTGATAGTGATTTATTGATACAAGTAGCGCGTGCCGGCAGTCAACCACGTAACCTCCCACTCTGCGCCATTCAGTGTTGTTGCAGCCATGATACTATGCCTTAGAGATGGGGGTGGAAATGCAGTTGTTGTTCAGTCACTGCATGGATATTAAATATGGGTTATGCATATTCAGTTGTTTGTCCTCTAGTAAAACAAGTTGTTGAACCAACTACCAGTACTGCAATAAAATAGATTAATATTACATATTGGCATATGTGTTTTCTTGCTGTGTTTTCATCCAGTACAACTGTTAAGGAGTGTACGTTAGCATACAAAAGCTGTCCTCATTCTTCAGCTCCAAAGATGTCCAGCTCCAGTTATGATATTGACAAATAATGTTTCTGGTTTCTGAAAGTACAGAATAAAGAGGAATTATTCATTAGAATACAATATAAGGATATAGCAATAAAACAATACTACAAAGAAGTAACATAATAAACACTGCTATAAAAAAATAGTTTATTGCATTGACAAAATCACAGATTTGAGTTATAACAGTAAGAAATTAACTTTTGAGCTCCACAAGGGGGCAAGGCAGGGCAGAACAGAGCTATGCTGAATAGACCAAATAAACAAACCATGGTCATATCTTTTATTTATTTAACTAGGCAAGTAATTTAAGAACAAATTAGTATTTACAATGATGGCCTACACCGGCCAAACTCGGACAACGCTGGGCCAATTGTACGCTGCAATATGGGACGCCCAATCACAGCCAGTTGTGATACAGCCTGGATTTGAACCAGGGTGTCTGTAGTGCCATAGACCGCTGCGCCACTTGGGAGTCATAAGGCCAGGGTAGCTTCAAAATACAACACAAGCTAATAGTTTTCTGACGCAACTAGCATGGTTTTACAGAGCTAATAGAATAATGTAGCTAGGTAAGCATGATTGACAATAACACCATAAAGGTTATAACATGTGTAACGTTACCTCACGTGTCCGCAGTTATAAGGAATATATTATGATCTACAGCTACAGCATACGGAAACTATTATTATAACTATTATAACGTAATAAGGCACTTACTTTGATGGAACCGCAGCCTGGATTTGAACCAGGGAGTCTGTAGTGATGCCTCTAGTACTGATGTGCTGTGCCTTTGACCGCTGCACCACTTGAGAGTCATAAGGCGATGGTAGCTTCAAAATGCAACACAAGATAATACTTCTCTGACGCATTTAGCATTGTTTTACAGAGCTAATAGAAGAATGTGGCTACGTAAGCACGATTGACTATAACACCATAAAGGTTATAAAATGAGTAACGTTACCTCACGTGTCCGCGGTGATAAAGAATATACACAAATATATTATGCTCCATACATACAGTACGCTACAATAGAAATGTGGAATAGAAAATGTGAACACGTGTGCAGATCCTGTTCTGACGGGAGATGAGCAAATGTCTGCAGACGTGAACTGCACAAACAATTGGGCAGTGCTTGGGGAATTTTGTCCGTGTCAGAAATGTCCCAAAAATGTAATTATCCGCAAAAGTAAAAATGACTATTTTTATGTGAATGAATGAGGAGGCGTAACACACCTAAATTCAAACTGTTTTTAGAAAATAAAAACTTGTTTGAAAATCATTTGAAATTGAAGTTAAAACAACCTATAAATATAAACAGGCTGCGTGCTTTAGTTTGAGGGCAGCGCGGATAAAATGTACTGTTACGTATCAATCACATTCTGGAATGGAGAGAACATTCTAACATCACGTGCATAAAAAAACTCACGCTGGGGCGACCGTTAGAGATATTTGGAACTCACGCATGAAAGGGCTAGGAGAGTAAAGCGGGAGGGATGAGAAGGGGGAAGAGAGAGTCACATGGAATACACAGGGCCCTCTAGGAGAGTAAAGAGGGAGGGATGAGAAGGGGGAACAGAGAGTCACATGGAATACACAGGGCCCTCTAGGAGAGTAAAAAGGGAGGGATGAGAAGGGGGAAGAGAGAGTCACATTGAATACACAGGGCCCTCTAGGATAGTAAAGAGGGAGGGATGAGAAGGGGGAAGAGAGAGAGTCACATGGAATACACAGGGCCCTCTAGGAGAGTAAAGAGGGAGGGATGGGGGGAAGAGAGAGAGAAGGGGGAAGAGAGAGTCACATGGAATACACAGGGCCCTCTAGGAGAGTAAAGAGGGGAGGGATGAGAAGGGGGAAGAGAGAGTCACATGGAATACACAGGGCCCTCTAGGAGAGTAAAGAGGAGGGATGAGAAGGGGGAAGAGAGAGTCACATGGAATACACAGGGCCCTCTAGGAGAGTAAAGAGGGAGGGATGAGAAGGGGGAACAGAGAGTCACATGGAATACACAGGGCCCTCTAGGAGAGTAAAGAGGGAGGGATGAGAAGGGGGAAGAGAGAGTCACATGGAATACACAGGGCCCTCTAGGAGAGTAAAGAGGGAGGGATGAGAAGGGGGAAGAGAGAGTCACATGGAATACACAGGGCCCTCTAGGAGAGTAAAGAGGGAGGGATGAATAGGGGGAAGAGAGAGTCACATGGAATACACAGGGCCCTCTAGGAGAGTAAAGAGGGAGGGATGAGAAGGAGGAAGAGAGAGTCACATGGAATACACAGGGCCCTCTAGGAGAGTAAAGAGGGAGGGATGAGAAGGGGGAACAGAGAGTCACATGGAATACACAGGGCCCTCTAGGAGAGTAAAGAGGGAGGGATGAGAAGGGGGAACAGAGAGTCACATGGAATACACAGGGCCCTCTAGGAGAGTAAAGAGGGAGGGATGAGAAGGGGGAAGAGAGAGTCACATGGAATACACAGGGCCCTCTAGGAGTAGAGGGATAAAGGGAGGGAGGGATGAGAAGGGGGAAGAGAGAGTCACATGGAATACACAGGAATTACACAGGGCCCTCTAGGAGAGTAAAGAGGAGGGATGAGAAGGGGGAAGAGAGAGTCACATGGAATACACAGGGCCCTCTAGGAGAGTAAAGAGGGAGGGATGAGAAGGGGGAAGAGAGAGTCACATGGAATACATAGGGCCCTCTAGGAGAGTAAAGAGGAGGGATGAGAAGGAGGAAGAGAGAGTCACATGGAATACACAGGGCCCTCTAGGAGAGTAAAGAGGGAGGAGAGTCATGAGAAGGGGGAACAGAGAGTCACATGGAATACACAGGGCCCTCTAGGAGAGTAAAGAGGGAGGGATGAGAAGGGGGAACAGAGAGTCACATGGAATTACACAGGGCCCTCTAGGAGAGTAAAGAGGGAGGGATGAGAAGGGGGAAGAGAGAGTCACATGGAATACACAGGGCCCTCTAGGAGAGTAAAGAGGGAGGGATGAGAAGGGGGAAGAGAGAGTCACATGGAATACACAGGGCCCTCTAGGAGAGTAAAGAGGGAGGGATGAGAAGGGGGAAGAGAGAGTCACATGGAATACACAGGGCCCTCTAGGAGAGTAAAGAGGGAGGGATGAGAAGGGGGAACAGAGAGTCACATGGAATACACAGGGCCCTCTAGGAGAGTAAAGAGGGAGGGATGAGATGGGGGAAGAGACAGTCACATGGAATACACAGGGCCCTCTAGGAGAGTAAAGAGGGAGGGATGAGAAGGAGGAACAGAGAGTCACATGGAATAAACAGGGCCCTCTAGGAGAGTAAAGAGGGAGGGATGAGAAGGGGGAACAGAGAGAGTCAGTCCTCTGGGAGAGTAAAGAGGGAGGGATGAGATGGGGATGGAATACACAGGGCCCTCTAGGAGAGTAAAGAGGGAGGGATGAAAGGGGAACAGAGAGTCACATGGAATACACAGGGCCCTCTAGGAGAGTAAAGAGGGAGGGATGAGAAGGGGGAAGAGAGAGTCACATGGAATACACAGGGCCCTCTAGGAGAGTAAAGAGGGAGGGATGAGAAGGGGGAAGAGAGAGTCACATGGAATACACAGGGCCCTCTAGGAGAGTAAAGAGGGAGGGATGAGAAGGGGGAACAGAGAGTCACATGGAATACACAGGGCCCTCTAGGAGAGTAAAGAGGGAGGGATGAGAAGGGGGAAGAGAGAGTCACATGGAATACACAGGGCCCTCTAGGAGAGTAAAGAGGGAGGGATGAGAAGGGGGAAGAGAGAGTCACATGGAATACACAGGGCCCTCTAGGAGAGTAAAGAGGGAGGGATGAGAAGGGGGAAGAGAGCTTCACATGGAATACACAGGGCCCTCTAGGAGAGTAAAGAGGGAGGGATGAGAAGGGGGAAGAGAGAGTCAGATTGTGTGGGGAAAGAGGTGAGGAAGGTTAGATTGCGTGGGGAAGGAGGTGAGGAAGGTTCGATTTCGTGGGGAAAGTGGTGAGGAAGGTTAGATTTCGTGGGGAAAGAGGTGAGGAAGGTTAGATTGCGTGTGGAAAGAGGTGAGGAAGGTTAGATTTCGTGGGGAAAGAGGTGAGGAAAGTTAGATTTCGTGTGGAAAGAGGTGAGGAAGGTTAGATTTCGTGGGGAAAGAGGTGAGGAAGGTTAGATTGCGTGGGGAAAGAGGTGAGGAAGGTTAGATTGCGTGTGGAAAGAGGTGAGGAAGGTTAGATTGTGTTAACCTGTTCCACACATCCCTCCCTGCACAGTATGTTTTACAGTAGCTTTTGAAGAACAAGCACGTCCACCCCCCCCCACGTCTCTCTTTCTTTCCATAATTGATCATTTCTTTCTCTCCGTTGTTCCTCCTCTCTCTATTGTTTGGGGGATTATGCCATATTTGGGAAAGCTGCTTTTCCTAACAGGAGTGTGTGTGTGTGTGTGTGTGTGTGTGTGTGTGTGTGTGTGTGTGCAGTATCTTTTTTTTGTCAGAACTGTCATGCAGCTTAATTACAATTGACAAAACATCTACAGGCAGGAAACATCAAACTGTCGTTTTTTAGCTCAAATCATTATTAAGGGGGAAGCTCTAGCCCTTTCCTGTCTTCATTCTACACACTCATTCCCCACACCCCCCTCTCTGTGTCCCGCTGAGTGTGTGACAACACCATAACTGTACCGTCAAATACATCACTTTGTTGATGTGTGTGTGTGTGTGTGTGTGTGTGTGTGTTTGTGTGTGTGTGTGTGTGTGTGTGTGTGTGTGTGTGTGTGTGTGTGTGTGTGTGTGTGTGTGTGTGTGTGTGTTTCATAACACACACTTGTAGTCCCGTGTAGATCAGCTAGTTCAATTCCCGCGGGGGACCAGTATGAAAATGTATGCACCCTCTACGGCAAGTCACTATGGATAAGAGCCTCTGCTAAATGACTCAATACAAATACCCATAAACCAACGATCAGCATCTCCCAATGGTCTCAGAATGACTGTAAAGTGTGTGTGAGTGTGTTTTTCTATGAAAATGATCCCCCGCTTTAGTTTAGATTAACTGTATGAGATTTTTGATGTGTCATAATGTGTGTGTGTGTGTGTGTGTGTGTGTGTGTGTGTGTGTGTGTGTGTGTGTGTGTGTGTGTGTGTACCAGCATATTGGGAATCATAGAATATTACTGATCTTTATTCAGAGAAAGTGAGAGAGACAGACAGACAAATCCCAGAGAGGGAGACAGACAGACAGGCAAATCCCAGAGAGAGAGAGAGAGAGAGAGCGAGACAGACAGGCAAATCCCAGAGAGAGACATATAGACAGGCAAATCCCAGAGAGAGAGAGAGAGAGAGAGAGAGAGAGAGAGAGAGAGAGAGAGAGAGAGAGAGACAGACAAATCCCAGAGAGAGACAAGCAGACAGGCAAATCCCAGAGAGAGAGAGAGAGAGAGACAGACAGACAGGCAAAGCCCAGAGAGAGACATATAGACAGGCAAATCCCAGAGAGAGAGAGAGAGAGAGAGAGAGAGAGAGAGAGAGAGAGAGACAGACAAATCCCAGAGAGAGACAGACAGACAGGCAAATCCCAGAGAGAGACAAGCAGACAGGCAAATCCCAGAGAGAGAGAGAGAGACAGACAGACAGGCAAATCCCAGAGAGAGACAAGCAGACAGGAAAATCCCAGAGAGAGAGAGACAGACAGACAGACAGACAGACAGACATATCTCAGAGAGAGAGACAGACAGACAGACAGACAGACAGGCAAATCCCAGAGAGAGAGAGAGAGAGACAGACAGGCAAATCCCAGAGAGAGAGAGAGACAGACAGACAGGCAAATCCCAGAGAGAGACAAGCAGACAGACAAATCCCAGAGAGAGAGAGAGAGATACAGACAGACAAATCCCAGAGAGAGAGAGACATAAATTTCAACATACCAATTAGGATTTGGCTAAAAATACTTGAATCAGTCATAGAGCCCATTGCCCTTTATGGTTGTGAGGTCTGGGGTCCGCTCACCAACCAAGACTTCACAAAATGGGACAAACACCAAATTGAGACTCTGCACGCAGAATTCTGCAAAAATATCCTCCGTGTACAACGTAAACCACCAAATAATGCATGCTGGTCAAGCAAGCTGGTCCTGGGGCTCTGTTCACAAACACAAACACACCCTACAGAGCCCCAGGACAACAGCACAATTAGACCCAACCAAATCATGAGAAAACAAAAAGATAATTACTTAAGACATTGGAAAGAATTAACAAAAAAACAGAGCAAACTAGAATGCTATTTGGCCCTACACAGAGAGTACACAGCGGCAGAATACCTGACCACTGTGACTGACCCGAAATTAAGGAAAGCTTTGACTATGTACAGACTCAGTGAGCATAGCCTTGCTATTGAGAAAGGCCGCCGTAGGCAGACATGGCTCTCAAGAGAAGACAGGCTATGTGCTCACTGCCCACAAAATGAGGTGGAAACTGAGCTGCACTTCCTAACCTCCTGCCCAATGTATGACCAAATTAGAGAGACATATTTCCCCCATATTACACAGATCCACAAAGAATTCGAAAGCAAATCCAATTTTGAAAAACTCCCATATCTACTGGGTGAAATTCCACAGTGTGCCATCACAGCAGCAAGATTTGTGACCTGTTGCCACGAGAAAAGGGCAACCAGTGAAGAACAAACACCATTGTAAATACAACCCATATTTATGCTTATGTATTTTATCTTGTGTCCTTTAACTATTTGTACATTGTATATATATATATATATATAATATGACATTTGTAATGTCTTTACTGTTTTGAAACTTCTGTATGTGTAATGTTTACTGTTCATTTTTGTTGTTTTTCACTTTATATATTCACTTTGTATGTTGTCTACCTCACTTGCTTTGGCAATGTTAACACATGTTTCCCATGCCAATAAAGCCCTTGAATTGAATTGAAATTGAATTGAATTGAGAGACAGACAAATCCCAGGGAGAGAGAGAGATACAGACAGACAAATCCCAGAGAGAGAGAGAGACAGTCAGACAAATCCCAGAGAGAGAGAAGGAGAGAGAGAGAGATACAGACAGACAAATCCCAGAGAGAGAGAGAGATACAGACAGACAAATCCCAGAGAGAGAGAGATAGACAGACAAATCCCAGAGAGAGAGAGACAGACAAATCCCAGAGAGAGAGAGATACAGCCAGACAAATCGCAGAGAGAGAGAGAGACAGACAAATCCCAGAGAGAGAGAGACAGACAAATCCCAGAGAGGGAGAGAGAGAGAGAGATACAGACAAACAAATCCCAGAGAGAGAGAGACAGACAAATCCCAGAGAGAGAGAGAGACAGGCAAATCCCAGAGAGAGAGAGATACAGACAGACAAATCCCAGAGAGAGAGAGAGAGACAGACAAATCCCAGAGAGAGAGAGACAGACAGACAGACAAATCCCAGAGAGAGAGAGAGAGAGAGAGAGATACAGACAGACAAATCCCAGAGAGAGAGAGATACAGACAGACAAATCCCAGAAAGAGAGAGAGACAGACAAATCCCAGATAGAGAGAGAGACAGACAAATCCCAGAGAGATACAGACAGACAAATCCCAGAGAGAGAGAGATACAGCCAGACAAATCGCAGAGAGAGAGAGAGACAGACAAATCCCAGAGAGAGAGAGAGAGAGAGATACAGACAAACAAATCCCAGAGAGAGAGAGACAGACAAATCCCAGAGAGAGAGAGAGACAGGCAAATCCCAGAGAGAGAGAGAGATACAGACAGACAAATCCCAGAGAGAGAGAGAGAGAGAGAGAGATACAGACAGACAAATCCCAGAGAGAGAGAGATACAGACAGACAAATCCCAGAAAGAGAGAGAGACAGACAAATCCCAGATAGAGAGAGAGACAGACAAATCCCAGAGAGATACAGACAGACAAATCCCAGAGAGAGAGAGAGACAGACAAATCCCAGAGAGAGAGAGACAGACAGACAGACAAATCCCAGAGAGAGAGAGAGAGAGAGATACAGACAAATCCCAGAGAGAGAGAGAGAGACAGACAAATCCCAGAGAGAGAGAGAGAGAGAGAGAGAGACAGACAAATCCCAGAGAGAGAGTCAGACAAATCGCAGAGAGAGACAAATCCCAGAGAAAAATCCCAGAGAGAGAGAGAGACAGACAAACAAATCCCAGAGAGAGAGAGACAGACAAATCCCAGAGAGAGAGAGAGACAGGCAAATCCCAGAGAGAGAGAGATACAGACAAAAATCCCAGAGAGAGAGAGAGAGAGAGACAGACAAACAAATCCCAGAGAGAGAGAGAGACAGACAAAAATCCCAGAGAGATACAGACAGACAAATCCCAGAGAGAGAGAGAGAGAGAGACAGACAGACAGACAAATCCCAGAGAGAGAGAGAGAGAGAGATACAGACAAATCCCAGAGAGAGAGAGAGAGAGACAGACAAATCCCAGAGAGAGAGAGAGAGAGAGAGAAATCCCAGAGAGAGAGAGAGAGACAGTCAAATCCCAGAGAGAGAGAGATACAGTCAGACAAATCGCAGAGAGAAAGAGAGACAGACAAATCCCAGAGAGAGAGAGACAGACAAATCCCAGAGAGGGAGAGAGAGAGAGAGATACAGACAAACAAATCCCAGAGAGAGAGAGACAGACAAATCCCAGAGAGAGAGAGAGACAGGCAAATCCCAGAGAGAGAGAGAGAGATACAGACAGACAAATCCCAGAGAGAGAGAGAGAGACAGACAAATCCCAGAGAGAGACAGAGAGAGAGAGAGACAGACAGGCAAATCCCAGAGAGAGAGAGATACAGACAGACAAATCCCAGAGAGAGAGAGAGAGACAGACAGACAGACAAATCCCAGAGAGAGAGAGATAGAGAGATACAGACAGATAAATCCCAGAGAGAGAGAGAGAGACAGACAAATCCCAGAGAGAGAGAGAGAGAGACAGACAAATCCCAGAGAGAGAGAGAGAGAGACAGACAAATCCCAGAGAGAGAGAGAGAGACAGACAAATCCCAGAGAGAGAGAGAGAGAGAGACAAATCCCAGAGAGAGAGAGAGAGACAGACAAATCCCAGAGAGAGAGAGATACAGCCAGACAAATCGCAGAGAGAAAGAGAGACAGACAAATCCCAGAGAGAGAGAGACAGACAAATCCCAGAGAGGGAGAGAGAGAGAGAGATACAGACAAACAAATCCCAGAGAGAGAGAGACAGACAAATCCCAGAGAGAGAGAGAGACAGGCAAATCCCAGAGAGAGAGAGAGATACAGACAGACAAATCCCAGAGAGAGAGAGAGAGACAGACAAATCCCAGAGAGAGACAGAGAGAGAGAGAGACAGACAGGCAAATCCCAGAGAGAGAGAGAGAGAGAGAGAGAGAGATACAGACAGACAAATCCCAGAGAGAGAGAGATACAGACAGACAAATCCCAGAGAGAGAGAGATACAGACAGACAAATCCCAGAAAGAGAGAGAGACAGACAAATCCCAGATAGAGAGAGAGACAGACAAATCCCAGAGAGATACAGACAGACAAATCCCAGAGAGAGAGAGAGGTGTACAGATGTACAGACTTTGTGAGCATAGCCTTGCTAATGAGAAAGTCTGCCGTAGGCAGACATGGCTCTCAAGAGAAGACAGGCTGTGCACACTGCCCACAAAATGAGGTGGACACTGAGCTGCACTTCCTAACCTCCTGCCCAATGTATGACCATATTAGAGATACATATTTCCCTCAGATAACACAGATCCACAAAGAATTCGAAAACAAATCCAATTTTGATAAACTCCCATATCTACTGGGTGAAATACCACAGTGTGCCATCACAGCAGCAAGATGTGTGACCTGTTGTCACAAGAAAAGGTCAACCAGTGAAGAACAAGCACCATTGTAAATAAAAACCCATATGTATGCTTATTTATTTTCCCTTTTGTACTTGTTACAACACTGTATATATATATGACATTTGTAATGTCTTTATTGTTTTGAAACTGTATGTGTAATGTTTACTGTTAATTTTGATTGTTTATGGCAAATCCCAGAGAGAGAGAGAGAGAGAGACAGACAGACAAATCCCAGAGAGCGAGAGAGAGAGAGACAGACAGGCAAATCCCAGAGAGAGAGACAGACAGGCAAATCCCAGAGAGAGAGGGAGAGAGACAGACAGACAGGCAAATCCCAGAGAGAGAGAGACAGACAGGCAAATCCCAGAGAGAGAGAGAGAGAGAGACAGACAGACAAATCCCAGAGAGCAGACAGGCAAATCCCAGAGAGAGAGGGAGAGAGAGAGACAGACAGGCAAATCCCAGAGAGAGAGACAGACAGGCAACAGGCAAATCCCAGAGAGAGAGGGAGAGAGACAGACAGACAGGCAAATCCCAGAGAGAGAGAGACAGACAGGCAAATCCCAGAGAGAGAGAGAGAGAGAGACAGACAGACAAATCCCAGAGAGAGAGACAGACAGGCAAATCCCAGAGAGAGAGGGAGAGAGAGAGACAGACAGGCAAATCCCAGAGAGAGAGAGAGAGAGAGACAGACAGACAAATCCCAGAGAGCGAGAGAGAGAGAGACAGACAGGCAAATCCCAGAGAGAGAGACAGACAGGCAAATCCCAGAGAGAGAGGGAGAGAGAGAGACAGACAGGCAAATCCCAGAGAGAGAGAGAGAGAGAGAGAGAGACAGACAAATACCAGAGAGAGAGAGAGACAGACAGACAAATCCCAGAGAGAGAGAGAGAGAGAGAGAGAGACAGACAAATCCCAGAGAGAGAGAGAGGAAAATCCCAGACAGAGAGAGACAGACAAAATCCCAGAGAGAGAGAGAGAGACAGACAGACAACAGGCAAATCCCAGAGAGCAGAGAGAGAGAGAGAGAGAGACAGACAGGCAAATCACAGAGAGAGAGAGAGAGAGAGAGAGAGAGAGAGAGACAGACAAAAATCCCAGAGAGCGAGAGAGAGAGAGAGAGAGAGACAGACAGGCAAATACCAGAGAGAGAGAGAGACAGACAGACAAATCCCAGAGAGAGAGAGA